>NC_051052.1:21442970-21665470 GCF_904848185.1 Acanthopagrus latus
AATGATAAATACGTTAACGACAATGAATAAATACATCTAAGTAGATTTCCCTGCACCGTCCCAGAGGACGCAGGAAGCCACTTGTTTCTGCTGCGGCAGTTAAACGCTGAGAACTCACCTGCTCACCTGAGACACTGGTGGGTTTATAATCTGAGTGTCTTCAAATGTTTCCTGTCACTGAGCCCTTTACAACCCGAGGCTGGAGGTCAAAGAACAGTAATACACAGCAAACATATTGAACTGATATCATAAACTAAAAATATACATGAAAATCAGAATGTTTCATTATATTCTATTAAATAAAAACAAAGCTTATTGATCTGAATCATTTCATGAAACAAGAACAAAATATTTCTCAACACTCCAAAACTTATTTGAACTGTTTGTGTTTGAGTTTTTCAGATTTTCTCATTTTTACACTAACATGTTTTCATCATTTCAAAACTAGAAAATACATTTAGACCTTCCCGTCACATGTGCACAGGAGAATATGTGGAGGTGAGCAGCGCATCACTGTCAGGACTTTTCCTCAGCGTCTCCACAGAATACTTCTATAAAAGATTTGACATTTTGAGACAACGGCCCACTGGGGACACATTCGTTTGGAAAGTTTAGTCGGTGGCTCTCGACTGTTGATCTTCTGGTGTCAGATGTTAAACAGCAGAGTATGTGGGTTCACACACTCTGTGGTCAAACAGACCACATATTAGACTGTCGCTGCTCCCACGACACTGGATCACGGTCTGGGTGTCAGATGATGGTCCTGGGTGGAGGGTCGGGGGTTTTCGGCGGTGGTTGGTGGGCGGATCTGTTGGGGATCGTGGAGCCTCAGAGCTCTGCCAGCTGATGAAAAAACCCCGTCTGCTTTAAGTTTTAGCAAGCATTTTCTCATAATTACATTGTCTCGCTATGCTGAGCTGGAGGGTTTGGGGGTTGGGGGAGTAATTGTGGAGGTGGGTGGGCATCTGTGCAGAGCCTGATACCATTAAAGTCTGCCTGAAACGGAGGATTGTCCTGCTGAAGTGCAGGATTTGGCTCCTCGGCTGTAAAAGTCACAGTTTCAGCGGACCTTTGGCAGTCCCTCTGAAGGTTTCAAGCAGTCCAAAGCCACTTTTTCCTCTTTCTTTCTCAACAGAGACATGCTAAAAATAAAGAAGGGGCTTTTTAAAGAGTGTGGCTTTTAATGGCAGCATGTAAAAATCTGCTATGTGTTAACAGCTTCACTGAGGCAAACCAAAAGACATGCCTTAGCAGCCTCAAAACAAATTGGGATGGCAAATGACGAAGCAGGAGTCTTTGGATGGAGGAGGTCTTTCTTTCTTTCTTTCTTTCTTGCTTTCGTTCTTTTCTTCTGGGTGTTTGATCAGGAGGGTGACGCCCTGAGACTTACGCACAGAAAACACAAACAATCCTAAACTCTGAAAAGATGTAAAATAAAGGATAAACCTTGACAAAGCTCCAGTGTACACACACACATAAAGGAGACAAAGATGTCGTCACTGTACCAACAGCTCGGCTCCGTCCTGTTGAACACAGTCTCAGTTTTGTCCCGTGTTGAATCAGTCGTGACGTCGCTTCACCTGCTGACGCTGAGGGCCGCGTGGGTCCAAACCGGGAACCTGAAGCCACTCCAGCTGTAACCATCAGCGCCACCAACAGGTCAACATTCACACTAGTCCAACAGCTCAGGGGAAGACAGAGTTAGCCTCAGCTAACATGCTAACTGGTCATGTCATTATGCTAATTGTTGGCATTTTAACATGTTTACATTAGTAAGTTACCGTTAGCCTAGCCTAGCCTGGTGTGAGAACAGTTTATTGTATTTATATTTTAAATCAGATCATCTGAGACTTCAGCATGAACGCACAAACGCTCCACCAACAAAGCTGTCGAGGGTTCGTGCAGGCCGGAGGACGGATCGAGGTGTGAAGAAGATTCAGGTCGGCAGGCAGGAAAACAGCGTCGCCAGGCTCTGAGACGATCGGGGAAGGTGAGGCACATAAATGTGGATCAAAGCTCCACATCTGGCTGTTTAACAGACATGTTGACATGTTTGGCAGCGTGGAGGTCTCTCCAATTATACCCCCTCTCATTTTCCCACCAGGTCTAATAGTTAAATGTGGACCGGTGGAGCTTAATGCTGCAGTTTAGGTCAGACGGTGAACTCATACAGGATGTCTGATGAAATAAATCACTGGATCTGTTTCTTGTATTTAAAGCTGCAGCTCACAGAGGACGGAGGAGTCACTCGATACCAGAGAGCTGATTCAGTGTCGTCATGCTGGACAGTATTCAGATCCTGTAGTGAAGTACAAATACAATATAAATACTCTGTCACACATAGACGTTCATTTAATTCATATGAATGGAACTGTTGAGTTAGTTCTCACTGGACAGCAGTGAGGGAAAGAAAAGCACTTTTCATTTGTTCCCTGAGACGGTTTTTGTATTTGTTTACCTGACAGCGATCCTGAGACGGTTTGACAGGAAGTCTGGACGTCTGCAGCTGATCGCTGCACCAGAATCAGCTGTTTGAATCAGACGTCAACATGTTTTCTAGCTGCATTTGTGGCAAAACAACAACAAAAAAACATGATGTGTTCGTGTTCGTGTCGACTAAACCAGATGTTTCTCACTACAACAGTAGATTCCTCTCCAAGTCGTGTTTGTGGCTGCGTGAAACAAACCTGTGATGGGACGTCAGGACGTCAGCTGTGAGTGAACACATGATGTTAATGAGACTCTGGGACAGTTTCTGTGAGGGACTTTAGCTACAAATAAAACCTCTGGATATTTTCATCGTCAGCCGTGTTTGTTGGGAAGAGCGGCTGATGTTTATCTCGAGAGTTCAAGATATTTTTTTATGGCAAAAAAAAACCCAAAACAAAACATATTTGTGTCAGGACGTCCGGCCGGTGTGTCTTCTAACTCTGACCAGGTGGGTTTTGTACCTGAACCTAACCGCAGCAGCAGCAGCAGCGTTGTGACATCATCACATTGAAAACCTAAAGAAACGTAAAGCTGCAGCACGTCTGTGGTTTGCAGAAACATGGCCGACATTTATTGTGGGGATTGTGTTGCTGTGGCGGGTGTTTAACAGCAGCTCCCGTCATCCAAACGCTACGCTGAGAGACGCCCCCTAGTGGCAGTAAAGACAAAGTGTGAGTTTAGTTTGACTCCTGTGTCTGAATCATGATCGTTACAGTGCAACACGATGCAGAGGAGCTACATTCACTGTGTGTGTGTGTGTGTGTGTGTGTGTGTGTGTGTGTGTGTGTGTGTGTGTGTGTGTGCGCGGCCCGACTGGATAATCAGGCCGAGCTGTGTCGGAGGTGTTTCTGTGTTCTCTGCAGGGAAATCTGGGTTGTTTTACCCCCATGAAGGCCTGATTGGTTCAAACCCTGAGGTCTGCTCTGTTGTGGTTTGAGCCTCTTCAAAGCTTCGCTGTGCGCTCAGCTCGCAGGAATGCACATTACTGGACTCCTGCAGAGCCGCTGCAGCCAGGTATCCCATCAGCCTACACATGGCTGCTGTCAGGCTCCACTGGTGGGAAAGTGCAGCGCTGCCTCATGTCGGGATTTCGATGGAGGTCACGGAGGTGAACGTGGTGACACTTTCCTGTGTGGGTCTCTGCAGCTGCAGGGTTTCCTCTGAGCCTGACGCACACTGTTTTATTTTAGTGTTTCTGTGAGCAGAGAGGAATATGGCGTTTATTTTTAATGTGCTGGTCTAAATATACAGCTGCCATTTCTTCCACTCTTTCCTCTGGGCTCAAACAATGCGTAAGAAATGTGAAAACATAAAAGCTTTGTTTGGTTTGCGGCCTGTGGAGCTCCACACGGCGTGCATCGTGTTATTTCCGGAGCTGGAATGCGTACCACTGGATATTCTGGATGTGTCATGCAGCGCAGGCCGCCCGCCGCCACCGCCCACGCCTGCAGCGGGGATGCAGGCAGCGTCTCGTTTGATGTTGACAGCAGCCGTGATGCAACCGGGTGTGTTCCCTCTGGCCCACCAGCTGACGCATTTCACTGGGAAACTCCTTCCAAATTCCCAGAGGTCCCAGTGTGCAGGGCCGGGCCTGGACAGCTGCCACGACCGCGTGGGTCCCGACTTCTTCTGTGGTCGGCATGACAAGCCACAAATGTATGTTTGCAGTCAAAAGTGTACAGTCTGATGAGTCCAGTCGTAAAGAAGAAACTGAGACAAGAAAAACCGAATGCATAAAAAATAACACATCAGTGTGAAGACCGAACGTGTTGACATCAGTCTGATCACTTTCACTTTTCTATCTTTGATTTCATTACTTTTGATTTATTAAGTCATAATCCTGACGGGATCCTGATCGTCGCCGTCTGCTGATATTTATAAATTGTGCACAAATGAACCTGAGTGGAAAAAACTTAAAAAACAACGAACTCAAAATATCACATGAGGTTTTAAAGCTCGACTGAGGTGGAAAAACTGGAAACACCAGACGTGTGTGCAGCGACGATGAGGAGGCTTTAACCTTCCTCATGACCATCCAGTCTCTTCCTCTTCTTCTGTGGTGGTTTAATGACTCAGACTGGAGATTTAGCTCCACCTGCAGTTCGGCTCCATCACTCAGCTCCTGATCGTGGATGGAAGCATGTGGTGTCATCGGGCTACAGCTGCCCCGTGGACGGAAACACGCAGATATTCATATTATCTTCTGCTGATCTGAAAGTAAATCTGTCCACTGTCTCATGATGTCTCCATCAGTCAGAAAGTCTTTATAATCTGTTGGATTTGTTCATTTAGACAGAAGACGCTGCAGCACTCATTCACAGTGACATCATGTGGATTCATTTTTCGAATATGTCCGCTGCCAGCTGACCTGACCAACTGAATCAACCCCAGATCATAACACTGGTACAGTAGGCCCAATGCATTATGGGTGATCACTTCATCCTCCTCTCCTCTCACCCTGATGCTCCCATCACTCTGAACAGGGTGAGTCTGGACTCATCAGAACCACAGGACCTTCCTTCATCGCTCCAGAGTCCAACCTTGATGCTTCAGACGAGCTTCCCTGATCAGAGGTTTCCTGAAGACTCCACATCAGTTTAGTCTCGGTCCCTTCAGTTCTCTTCACACCGTGTGGAAACGTTCTGTCACTGCTGAACACAGTCGTGAGTTCTGCTGTTGATTTGTTACGGTTTGATTTCACCAGCGTCTCAGTGATCTCCCATCATTCAACATGTTTCTCTGACCACATTTCTTCTGAAGATGAAGGGTCACCACGATCCGTCCAGGTTTTCATGAAGCGTCAGTCAGTTCTGACCCAGTCTGAGGAGTTTCAGCAGCTGCTCGGTTGTTTTCTTTGCTTGATGCAGGACAGTAATTGGACCCTTCAGAACCGGAGCGACATCTTTTCCACCACCACAGGATTTATCTTGAAGAATCAGAAGCTCCTCACTGCATCAGTTCGTTCAATCACTTGTTACCAGCTGAAACAGATGAATCACTGCAGTTATGATCCAGTGGAAGGTTCTGACCCGTTTGCTTCATTAAATCCAGGTGTGCGTCACAACCTCTTTATGATCGCAGTGCGTTCTGCTGAGACTATTTTTATCAAACGTACCTCTCTGTTTTCTTACCTGCAGGAGCGAGCTTCAGCGCCGCGTCCTGTCCTGAGGGGATGTGATTTAAACTGTACAGTAACTTCTCATAAAGTCAGCGTGCAGCATCTAATACGCTCTCACTACACAGGAACGTCTTTAAACGGTGAATAATTGATGTTTGTGGGATGAGTTTCCATGCAATAAGAGGACTGTACACTTTACGACACGGAGCAGCTCTGTGGTCTCGTATGTAACTCCATCCTGTGGGTTGTCATGTCATCATAGCTGTATTCTCAAGTGCTAAGTAGACACAACATTTTAGTGGAATTACTCTCCTCGTGGTCATAAAACAAGTCGAGACGCTGCCGCGCCTCTTCTGAAAAACTAAATCAGGCACAAATTGCTTGTTTTGGGCAAAAGTGTCTCGTAAAAAACAGGAAAAAACAGCGACAACATGAACAACAAAGCTACAAGAATCATTTTAGTTTCATTCAGTCTCATTTTATTTGTCATTAAACTGTTTTATCTGCAGGAGAAGTCTGAAGCGTTGTGGCGCCGAGAGGCTGAAATGTCCGTAACAGCAGACAGAAACACAAGGCGCCTCATTTATTTCTGACCTCGGTCGGTCCAGGTGGTCGACACAATTCACCTGTTCGGACCAAAAGTGTCCTGACAAAGTGTTAAAATGACCTGATTTTGTTGCTACTGACACTGACTGTCTCATTAAGAATATCCACTGACAGGACGGGACAAATGTCCAGATGTCAGAAATGTTCAGCTTTGACTCCACGAACACAACTGGAAAATGTCCTGACGTCTTGTGAAGTATCCTGGGAAGATGTCCTGACATGTTTAGAATATCCTGCTGCAGCTGGAAAATGTCCCAAAATCCAATGTTGTTGCCACGAATCTGGCTGAAAAATGTTCCGACGCGTTGAGAAGAATTTCTGATGATCTGGACTCTAACACAGTGAACAACGTCCAGATATTTCATTTCAAATCTTCCAACGTGACGTCGTTACCTCCAGCGGAGTCGGTCTGTTAGAGAAACTCTCCCTGCAGTCCGTGGAGAGGAGGAGCGGTGATGCTCCAGCAGCTACGCTAACCTCTGGAGGAGCCGCCATTGTTGTTTTCACACCAACCGGCTCTTTAAGTGTAAATCCTCCAGATGACGTTAGACGAGGCCCTCGGTGGTGACGGTCGTCTCTTCATCAGAGTTTCCAGTTTAAAACGTCTGTTGCCTCAGAAACACTCCTGCTTTATTTTGAAAGGCTTGTTTTGTGTTTGACTGCAGAGCAGAAGACTCAGAACAAGAGGCGACTTGTTGGAGTTTTGTCAGACGGAGCTGCGATCGACTCCGTGTTGTTAATCTGGATCCTGCAGACTCACAATGTGAAGGTTATCTAAGCAGTGAAATAATGGAATGTGTAATTTAAGGATACGTCCTAATCCTTCACCCTGGTGTCAGTGCCAGGGGAGCCTTTAAATCCCTTTCCTGGTATCAGAGCCATTGATTGATCCGTGGATCATCATTCATCATTCGGCTGCGCTCTGTGTTCCCGTTCCATATTCCAGCCGTGGCTCGCCGCCAAAAGCTTTTAGGCTTCGTTCTGTTTTAAAATATTCCAGACTCTGAAGAACTCAGACCTTCCAAGCGTGAATATCATGGGAACACTTCAGCATTTCCAAAAGACCTCCACATGTCTCGATGTCCGACTTCACAGATTGACCAAAGACAGAAGCAACATTAGAGGAATATCTGATTATTATTCCACCGCCGAGCGTTCAGCACAGAAACACTTCAGAATGTGTCTTTGTTCGGAGTTCTCTCCTCAGTGTCTGGAACATCTCAGCTTGTAATCACCTCATTTACAAACACAGATTTAAGTACTTGTGATTTCATCATTCTGCAGTTTCAGAGACATCCAGCAGGTTCAGACCAGGCAGGAGCACCAGTCTCAGGTGAGCCAATCAGAAGTGGACAGACGACCACCGAGACGCATCACGAGCCATCAGTCCAATCACACGTGGAGGCCGACCACCTATCAATACCGAGGAAGAGGAGGAAGAAGAGAAATAAGAGGAAGAGGAGGAAGAAGAGGAGGAAGAGGAAGAGGAAGAAGAGGAGGTCTGTTCCAAATGATCTCGTGACCAGACACCACAACATCACCAGACTCCATTAACAAATGTGGTGATTTTAAGAATTGTTGAGATAAAATAAACATTATAACGTAGTGAAACTGTCTCTGACTCATTCTGCATTATTTGGACCTTCTTGTTCATTCGGCAGATGTTCTACATGAACTTCTTTCTGTCTTTGTGTGGAAACATCATGTGATGACAAACATCCGCCCGTCTGTCCTTCTTTGACATCAGTCTAATGTCATCAGCTTCTTATCTGCGTCTGAGCTCCTTCCTGCTGATCAAACTCATTGACTCTCATTAAAAGAACATTACTCTTTAATGAAGAGCGTCACAGCGACATGTCTGAGGTCTGACCCTGGAAACACAACGTGTCCTTCATTTGAAAAATACATTTAAAAACCTTGTTGACTCATGAAGCAGATTTTAACAAACTTTTTCCTCAGTTTACAAATGAATTAGATTTGTATTTCTCTCTTTTTATTTCCTCCCTCATGTTTTTCTTCACCTCCTCTCTTTCTGTTCACTTGAAGCTTGTACTTCTCAGACTTCTTTACTTTAACTTAAATGTTTCCACCTTTATTATATTTTCTGTCTCCAGCGCTGGCACCAGACGCACCCCTCCGCTTGTTTGTGTAGGGCTTGTTAATAAAGTTTTGGTCATTCATAGTGTGTTGAATCGTCCCTCAGAGATCAGGCGTCTGATTGGTGCGTTCAGGTCGCAGCTCACAGCGCAGGGAGGATCTCTATTCAGATTTTTATGAGCAGACTGAGGTCGGGGGAATTCACCCTGATGAAGTGTAAACTCTTCATGAGGGACTTGATCAATATTTTCTTTGGGCTGGTATCTGATGATGCTCGCAGTCTATTTGTGTCAAAACACGGAGCTGTTTTTAGTCGTATTAAATTCAGTCTGAGCCGGATGAACTGGGAGTTTCCACACAATCCCTCAGTGTCACGACGAGCCGGGCGAGCCAAGAAGATGATGTAGTGAAATCCTGACAGCAGAACACTCACATTATACACTGAGTGTGCAGAACCGTCCACTTACAGAGTCTCGGGTCTGAGCTCGACTACGTATGGATCCCACAGACGCCAAGACTGAGAAAATGTGAAGAATGAGATCAGCTGAAGGTCCAACATGAAGAAGTAACAGACAAACTGAAGATCTTCTGCTCTGCAGCGTGTAATCTGTAAAGTAACTAGTAACTCAAGTTATCAAGTACAGGCAGTGGAAGTATAAAGTAGCAGAAAATGAAAATACTCAAGTAAATTACCTCAAATCCAACTTAATTACGTTACTTGAGTTAATGTACTTCGTTACTTTCCATCACTCAGCTGAAGCAGCAGATATGAGCTTCTATGCCCGCCCTCGAGCCTACAACAGCCAATAAGTGATCTCTCTTCTTCCTCCTCTCTGCTGAGCCAATCACACGCCAGCCTCCCGATGATTGATGCATCATGTAGCCAATGAGCTGTCAGATCCAGTAACTTGTAGTTTATATCAGTTTTTAAAGCCCTGAACTTGGAAATGATGCAAGTTTTTTTTTTTCTGTGTTTTGCTCTTTGAACCGTCTGTTTGTCCAGTTCAGCTCTTGTTTCTGATGTTTTATCTGCACAAAGTCAGTGTGAATAATGAAATGAAGAACTATAATGAGTGGAATGCTCCTGTGACTCTCAGTCAGGGCGACTCTGAGGACATAAAGCGCCTCAATATTTCCTCATGAAAACATGTTTAGTGTTCATTTTCAGTGATACAGAACTTCTGACTGTAAAGAGCCCAACACACGTCTGTACTCCAAATGATTCAACAACAGCTTTGAATTGACTTCAGACTGGACTGTGAGAGACATTTACCATCATTTTATTTACATTTCCAGGACTACACTGTTTTTTTTGATTGGAATTTTCCGTGTCAGTCAACAGAAAGCTCAGATATAATGTTCAGCTGTGCAAAGTAACTGTACTTGAACAGTGAATGAAACCAAACAAGGCAGCAAACCAGTAAAAGAACTGAAATATTCATGAAAACGGGTCCAAGGCAAACACAAAGAGATCCTGTGATTCATCGATGGTAACAACAGTCTGAGAAAAAACCCGTCGACAACAAGCGTCGGCTCGGACCACACAGGGAGCGAACACACAGGCTACATTCACTACAATCAGCTGCTCGGCATGTGCAACATTTGGTTTGGGATCAGTGTTAATAAGCAAAATGTTGTATTATGATTTCAAAGAGGTTTCACAATCTGACTCATATTATGAATGAGTGCTTCTGGCAGACTGACGGAGAAGTCCTGATTGGTGGATTTATGTAAAATGGCTGTTCTCTGGCTGGAGCTGATTGTCTCTGGTGCTGCAGTCGCGTCACAAGGTTCCATGTTTAACAAACTTATTGGCGTTCGGGGAAATGAGCTTTTTGTAGTTTGACCCAGAGTCAGTTTCATCGCTGTGTGTTCTCTACAGACATAGATCCAAGAAATATTAGCCTAGCTTAGCAAGAACTGCCAGCACAGCCACAAAACAGCATTTGAATGTCCAGTGAGGTTACATTCTTAGTGTTAGCTGCATGCAGCTTCCTCTGTGTTAGCTGTTTGTCTCCAGCTGGTATTGGACAAAAAAATGTTTAGCCTAGCTTCACAAAATGACTGCATATATATATATATATATATATATATATATATATATATATATATATATATATATATATATATATATATATAATACTTGATAATACTTGACACAAAGAGATAAACAAGCTGAATCTCTCTTCATGCAGCTTTTAATAGTTGTTTGTTGGCTCTGACTGGATCTCTGCGGTCACCAGAGCAGCTCTGCCCGTCGACTCGCTGAAGAAATGCGAATCGTTTCTCCTTAAAGCTGCTGTATCACACTTCTACACACTCAGCTTTTCTACCCAGTCTTCTCCCGCTGTCGGCTCCATCGGACACTTTATAAGAATTTATACCAGCACACACACACATCAGTAAATTACCTCTCCCAGCATGCCGAGCAGCCAGAGTACAGATGTAGGCCTAATTATAGAGAGTACTCCTGAAAGAAACTAATCCTCCCCGGTCTTGGAGAGCTTTCAGTCCCAGAGGAGGCTCCTCGACTCATCAGCCCGTAAATCAGCGCTCCATTGGCTCGAGCTCCACTTCCTGCCCCCACGGCGGGCCTCGCACTCTCTGAATCACCTCGAACCCAGAGGACTCGAGCTGCGGGGAGGCCAGGTATATTTGCTTATCTTGCACTGTTGGATACACTGGAATCTGTACAGAGTTTTTTAGGTGAATATTTTGGGCCTTTTGAAATGTAGAACTGTGAAAACTTCCAGTCCTGCACCAGTGCTGCCGACTGTGGGGTTTTTCTGACCGAGTGTGAAACACGTGGCTGCGGCGCTCCAAGAAACCGTTTCAAGTCTTTTCAAGATTTAGAGCTGACAAAGACGTTTACGTACGACATCAAGAAACAACAATCAGAGCGGAGTTTCCTCTTGGTGCTGTAGTTCAGTGGAAAGGTGAAGGTTCAGATACCTTCGTTTAAAGGTGCAGTACGTAAGATACACTGAACAAAAATATAAATGCAACACTTTTGTTTTTGCTCCTGTTTTTCATGAGCTGAACTCAAAGATCTAAAACTTTTTTCTATACACACCAAAGATCCATTTCTCTCAAACATTGTTCACAAATCTGTTTAAATCTGTTAGTGAGCACTTCTCCTTTGCTGAGATAATCCATCCCACCTCACAGGTGTCGCATATTAACAAGCTGATTAAGCAGCACAGGTGTATCTTATGCTGGCCACAATTAAAGGCCGATCTGAAATGTGCAGTTTTGCTTTATTGTGGGGTCAGAAAACCAGTCAGTGTCTGGTGTGACCATCATCTGCCTCACGTCTCCTCTCATAGAGCTGATCAGGTTACTCCTCTTCAGTGGCTGTGCCAAGCTGCTGGATATTGTCAGGAACTGGAACACGCTGTCATATACGTAATGTATACGTATCGTATACGTAATGTATACGTGTCGTATCCAGAGCGTCCCAGACACGCTCAGTGGGTGACACGTCGGGGTTGCTCTGCATGCGACACGTGTTCCAGTTCCTGCCAATATCCTGGCCTGAAAACCTCTTTCTGTCAGCAGTCCAAGCACCAACCACCAACTAACAAGCTAACAGTAGTTTAATCATGGATATCATGATATCATTAATGTTAGCCTCTGTTAGCATGACTGGCCCTTTAGCTTCAGTCTGGGTCTGTTAGCATGATATCATGATCCGTTGCTCACTACTTTATCTCGCCACGTCGTCTGCTAACCTTTTGAAACTCCATCAGCTCGCCGTCCTCTCAGTCAGCAGTGAGAGGACATAAACTCCCAGCAGCTTCACCTGAGCAGGTAATAATCAGCTCTGATTCACACCTGCACGTCAGACTCCATGAAAATGTCTTTTCTTCTGCCGTCAAAGCCGAGCCGACACACCCCGAATCAAACCGCCTCACAGACTCTGCAGGTAATTGCTGAGCTGTCAGGTGAAAGTCTTTGATGTTCAGGGGAGCGTTTGTTTCGCTGATCATCATCATTGTTCAGTGAGCGCTACATAATAACAGGGAGGCTAACACATCCTGCAGGCTAACACTGGCTGTTTATGATATTTAGGACAATTAAAGCTGAACATCCCAATTAGCCTGCAGAGAGTGGGAGCATTGTTCCAGCGGGCCACAGTGGATGTAATGAATCTGTTTATGGTGTCTTTGTAGTGTCGAGCAGGGAGTGGTCACATTAAAGTCAGGCTGAGAACACAGGGAGGCAGACACATTCCTGACGGACTGAATATTTGTTCTGTGATGAGGGAAAGTCAAAAGCATCAAACATTCAGGCTTTTGATTTTAAATGAGCTCGTTCCTGCCACTCCCTGGGTCAGAGAGGGTTCCTGCATGGACCCATCGAGCGCACACCAGACGGAAACGTCATGTTTCACTGTTATACTGTGACCGCACACCCAAAACAAAATGTTTAACTAGAATGACTAAAACATTGCAATAGAGGTGGTCCCATGGTGACACACAGTCACAGTTAGTATTGTAATGTTACAGCTACAAAATACACTTTTCATTTCACTTTAAAACATCAGTAACAATCCTCAGATCCTAAGATGGCCGTCGCTTGATTCACAACTCATTCGACCAGTCAGGGGCTTCTATGCCCGTCCCACAGCCTACAATGGCCCATGAGAATAGACAGAAGACCCACTGTCTGTTCCCGCCCCTCTCTCCTGAGCCAATCACACGCCAGGCTCCAGATGATTGATGCATCATGCAGCCAATGAGAGTTCAGGTCCAGTAATATATAGTTTATATCAGTTTTTTAAAGCCTTGAACTTGGAAATGATGCAAGTTTATGTAGTTTTTTGTGTTTTGCTCTTTGGATCGTCTGTTTTTCTGATGTTTTTAGCACAAAGTTAGTGTGAATAATGAAATAAAGCTGCTGTTACTCTCAGGCAGGAGGACATACAGTTATATTCATTTACCAGGCGCCTGAATATTTCCTTATGAAAACATGTTTTAAGTATCATTGTCAGTGATATTGTCATTAGATTTGAACTTCAGCCATGGAAGACGACATGATGTGGACTGACTGTGTTTTCCAGCTAAAAGAGGCAGTTGGGGTAAAAAAAATTAATCTTATAAACGTTCTTAAGAGCCCAACAACATGTCTGTAGTCCAAACGGTTCTACAAGTGTTGAATTTACTTTGGACCGGACTGCGAGAGACGTTTAGGATCATTTCACTTATATTTTCAGGAGTGGTAACACAACTTTGGTTTCTGATCAATGCCAAAATGTGACATTGTTCAGCAGCACAGTTAGTCTTTACAAACACTATATAAATAGACATTTGACTCCACAAAGAGCATCACAGTCTCCTCCTGCAGAGCTTCAGTGTGAGACTTTTCAAACAGACCATCCAGACGCATTAAGTAAGTGCTGCGAGGAGTTTCTGTTGGCTCCGCTGAGCATCACTGAAGTGTGGGTGGTTTCTCCTCATACAGACTCGCAGTCAGTCCAGCGGGCCACAGAGGCCACGCCAACGCCGGTCAGAGCCAAACACACTTCTGCTCTTTACTCTGTGAACACACACACACACACGCAGCCAGATACACCTGAGAGCCAATCGAACGGCAGATTAAAGCTCTGGACTCGACCAGGAGGCGCGTCCACTCTGAGGCCGGACCAGTGTTTGATATAAGAGACGGTCATGAAAAGACGTTTATCTCTCCTGTTATCTGATGATTCACAGCATCAGTATCATCGTTAGCACAAGAAAACTCCTTTGATGACAGGAATGAATACATATGCTAAGAACTTTGGGAGTCAGTAGGTTTGTTTCTTGTATATTTACTGTAATATTTGTCCTGAAGGTGGCGCTAAGTGGTAAATTCTACTTTCTAGTTACTTAATTAGAGCTCACTACAGAATAAACACACTATAAGAAACATTAAGACTGTTTACTGGAAAGAATTCAACATGTATACAAGGGAGGGACGATATCGAGACATTTATAATATCGGTGATATCAGTGAAGCCAGGCTGCCTTCAGTGATTTACAGCAGCAGCATGTAAACACCACGCGATGCAGTAGGTGGCAGTATGTACCAATAAACACAAAGAACAAGGAAAGGATGATGACAGCGTACAGTAACAGAGAGGTGTAGTCCTGACACCAGAAATCTGTTAGCATGTTAGCACATCCTGTTCCCTCATCTCAAAGTTTGAGTTTGTTGAATGTGTTTTCAGTTAAATGTGTGAAATCAGGTGTGTGTCACCACAGGCTGAACATATTTACATGTTTTGGTCTCCAACATAAAATCATCTTTAATGTCCTACAGTTTAATCCTGAAGCTCTTCATGTGCTAACAACAGTTAGCGGTTGCTAACAAGTGTCTGAATGAGACTACAGAGGTTGTCGGGGACATTAAACGTCCTCACAGCGAACACGGAGACTCATCTACTCACTAGTCCGTCTTTACAGGCCACTTTAGTTCCACACTGTTCTAACTCTGACTTTACAACTTGTACACTGATCAGTTTATAGAAAACCTGGATAGTAATTGTGCAGTAAGACTCTTAGTGGTGGAGACGTTTCAGTCATGTGACCGTGATGTCGTCTGTTTGTAGCCTAACATTAGCTTCTTACTGCTACACAGTTAATGTAGCTTCACACATCACAGAGTGGAGTTCATCTGTGGAGATTATCTGGATCAACAGAACCTGGACGGATCAGAAACCAGAGATTATTTTCTATATTCATCCAAAATCTGATTCAGTCATCACACATTGTCTTGGGAAAATAAGTACTGGTACCTTATTTTAAAATCAAATACATCAAATTGATGAGTAATAATTTCTTATTAGAAGTTACACTGCATGTTCAATTTGTCTGTTATTGACAAACCGCAAAGTCTGCACAGGATGTTTTATTTTGAAAACTGACCAGATCCACTCATCAGCTACAGCGGCCATATTGCATTCGAGACGGGCCGATGGAATCTCAGGGTTAGTTTACAACTATTTGTTTAACAGAAAACAATTGTATTATCAGGACATAAATGGCATTTTAGTGCTGGATTGGTCTCTCAGTGTGTGATGATGTCATCACAGGTGTCTAACTTCTCCACCTCATCTCAGAGGGACTTATTGTGCTTTTACAGGCTGTATTGTATTCATACAGTTTGAAGGAGTGAAGCTGCTGTCGCTCCGTCTGCTCCTCCCTGTCCGACCGGACGGAAAGAACAACCTAAAACTTCAGTTCTTTCTTTTACTGTAACTCAAAGACTCGACGTCTCCTTGGAAGTCAGACGTCAGAGGAAGAAATCCCCACACCTTAGTCACACTCTGTACATTTTCCCACAATCCCCTGAGGTTAATGACGCGTTGTCATGTGATGTGTCGTAGTCTGCTGGCAGACGGAGGTGTTACCTTCTGATTCACCTGCAGAGAGAGAAACTGCGTCAACGCGTCATTCAGGACTCTGCTGACATCACTTCCTTTACGCTCCGCTCTGAGTTTAGCATCCAGCAGCTATTTTGGCTTGTTTGGCTCCAAACAGCAGCAGCTATTGTTCCTCATACGAGAGCAGTAAAAGTGGTGAGACCTCAGCAGAGAGAAGCTGGAGCTGGAAAAACACATAAAGAGCTCAGTAACTGACTCTGGCAGCAGCAGCTTTTATTTCCTGACATGGAGGCTTTTTATGACCTCTGTCATTTTGGTCTGCGGCGGTGTGCCTGTGGTCAGTCACTGTCTTCCTCCACTTATCCTCCATAATTCATCACTTACAGGACTGACAGACTGAGGGTGCAGAAACTCTCAACGTCCATACGACAAACTGTGTTTCATGGCAGGAAACTGAAATCCATCAGAGTTCACACCTGGTGTCAACATCCGCCGTGAGTGACCCGATCACTCAGACCACATTCAGAGGTGGTCGAGGAGGAAGAAGAAGAAGAAGACGACTGATCCAACCATTGAACCAGTAACCTCAACAGCACCAGACTCCCTTAACAAATGTGTCAGTTTAGTGAGTTGTTGAGTTGGAGACACTTTAGAAACTCTGTGAAACTCTGTCTCTGACTCATTCTGCATTATTTGGACCTTCTTGTTAATTCAGCAAATGTTCTACAAAAAAACATGGAGTCTGTTTGTTTTTCATACAGAGCAGGAAGTGACATCAGAAGCAGGTTGATGTCAGGTGTGACTGATTGTTCTGTTTTCTCTCACTCGATGTCGACAGATTGAGTCTTGATGAGATTAAAGTGTTAAAATCTCGCTGAGCTCGGCTGTAAAATGTCTGACGTGCCACACAAAGTAGTTCCCAGAGTTGTGAACAAAGCTCTGCTCAGTTCTGGGTCACGGCGATTACATGATGGATTCTGGGATGTTGAACATGCTCTGACTGAAGGCGGCTCATAAAGACGCTCCCCCTGTAGAAATACCTGCAGACAGGTATGCGCCACATGAAAGAGATCCTCTGTACTGCTAACAGTGTAATTAAAGTTGGCCTGGAGGCTTTAGTGTGTGTGCACGTACACACACACCAGTTGCGGCCTCAGACACCGACAGCACTAAATATTTACAAGAGGAAACTTCAGCGACGTGAAGTGTGAGCGCGACGGCTCTGTGTGGTCTTGACGCATCGCGCGGCTCGTACCTGTCCACCCATGTCGACCAATCCTGGCCCAGAATTCCCCCTGCATGCTGTAATGCATGTTTTGGGTGTCTGTCGGTGACACCGCAGCGGCTCCACGTGATCACATGGATGTTTGTTTCCCAACAGAAGGTCGGGAGGAACGCCGCTCTGCTGGAACAGCCTCGTTTGCATGAAGTCAACACGGCAACCGACGAGTTTGTTTCTGTTTCTGCTGTTCTGAGGTCTGATTTACAGCGTCGTCCACATGTCGCCGCCGCGCACACCTGGACTCACTTCATCTGACAAAGTATCCGTCATGTTCGGATTTCAAGAGTTCTGCAGTTTGTAACTGAAGAATTACTGAGGACTGAAACTGACTAAATAGAGCGTTAATAAATAAACATGTGCAGAGATGATATTCAGTAGAAACCAGGCGGTCATTCATTTATAAAATGTGACATAAATTAATATTTCCATTTTAATTTGTTTCTGTATTTTGTTTATTTAAAGTCGAGTCCCGTCTCGTCTGCAGAGACACAAACATGAACGAAACTGAAATAATGAAGCTTTTTGAAATTGACAGGGACATGATGAATAAATCAATATGAACATAAATTAATAAAGTCATGAACAGTGCAAAAGTAAATAAAGAATAATAAAATTAAATGAATACAGATGGGAATTAAAACACAAATATTAATTTATGTCGCAATTTCCATCATTTATATTTCATGTTATTTTTGGGACATTTAATTGTATGTTTTTGAGGGATTTATTTATTTTTACTTTTGGTACCTGCAGGCCTCCGTACAGTCGCCGTGCAGAGCTGAAGCTCCGCCCCCTTCAGGTTCCCTCATGGGACCTTATTACATAAAAGGTTTGTCTGCTAGCGAAGGAAGAGAGAGAACTAAGGTGTTGATGCTGCCTGTTCATTCAGCAGCTGTTCTGCCTCCAGACTCTCAGTTTAGTGAGTTGTTGAGTTTGGAGAAACTTGCACTGATGTAAATAATTATAAATGTTGTAAACTGACAGTTAATCCATCAGATACAGTCACTGATTGTTTCTCCTCACAGATCACAAATTAAACTTTGACTTTACATCAAATCTGACTGACCTTTCAGAGATGGATTTGACTTTATAGAGTCTCCATCGTTCAGTTTTTTTCCCTGCTGCTGCTTCTGGTTGGATTCAGACTCTGCAGAAGAATCTGACAAATCTTTATTTCCACATGAGAGAAGCGAACAGAGGAGCTGCACTCGACTAAACTGTGAATTATTCAGAAATGTTGTAAAATAACACGAAAAAAAAACTTCTGAGACCTGAAACGGCTGCTGAAGGACCTGGAAGAGGTTTTTACGTCTCTGCCTTCAGAAGTTAAACTGTTACTGGTGGTTTATATGCTGTAAAGTGAAGCAGAGTCCACCACCTCCACCTACAGTGTGTGCATGATTTTTATTTACTCCCTCAGTTAATTTCAGAGCGTTCTGAGCTGAGTGGGTGTATTTCATGCTGAACGTCTTCCAGTCGACTGTAAACTCTGGCAGGCCGGCAGACGAGACCTCACTTCTTTTATTTCACAGATCTGGAGCCTTGAAAAGAGTCCTTGAACATTTTTGTTCTCACATATTTCCTCCTGAGCAGTTGAGAGTACTCAGTGTGCAGATGAAGACGTGTGTGACGGAGGAGGCTGCTGAGTGTTTGTATCACTCCGCTCTGATTGAGCACGTCTTAAAATAACTCCACGCTGAGGGAGCCGCAATTAATTTTTCCACACCACCACTGAACAAAACTTTCCAAGAATTATGTAATTTCATCTGCGGGCCCAGAAAGCTCCGACTCACCTCCACACAGCGCCACCTGATGGAGGAAGGACCAAACAGCAGGAGGCTTCAGCCAGTGCTGCACACCTTCATCTGAATACAGCGCTGTGATGTCAGAGGTCCTTCACCTGTCCGTGGAGTTACATGCACGTCAAACCTGCTCTTATATAAAATGATCCTAAACATCGCTCACAGTCCAAAGTTCATCCAGCGCTGACATGTCGTGCTCAATAATCTATAAGAGTCTGAACACACTGAAATATTTATTTATTTTTCTCACCAAACATTTTAAAGTGAGAATGATCCTGCAGATGATCAGTAACAGTCTCATCTCACATGGTCCAAGTTCAACTTCACTGAAAATGACCCTGAACACTTGTTTTTATAAGGAAATATTCAGGCGCCTGGTAAAATAAATGTCCTGTTCTGAGCTCAGAGTCCTTCTGACTGAGAGTCACAGGAGCAGAAACTTATTTTAGTTCTTTATTTCATTACAAGAGAAAAACAGACTATTCAAAGAGCAAAACACACAAAACTACATAAACTTGCATCACATGCATGATGCATCAGTCATCTGGAGTGTGATTGGCTCAGCAGAGAGCAGGAAGAAGAGCGAGTGGGTCACTTGTCTACACCATCACTCATTGGCTATTGTAGGCTCCAGGGCGGGCATAGAAGCTCATATCTGCTCAAATGAGCTGTCAATCAAGTGGCGGCCATCTTAGGATCCCCTTCCTGCTCGACTGGAACTCACTTTATTGTTTAGACGGCAAAACCTGGAAAAAATTTCACTGAAAAAACATCAATATAACTGATCATTCATAGTTTCATTGCTTAACTAGACAAAAAATAAAAACACGGTAATTATCCTGCAACTGGGAGCAGCAAAGACTTTTTTCTGTTAATAAACAGTTGTGTTGATAAAAAGACATTTATTTAACTTTTTCCTTGTGGAAATGTCTTAAATCATAACAGTATATGATTATTTATTTATCATAGTAACTCTTTCTCCAACATTTGGAGGCTTTTTTTATATTTGAGGTCAGTTTGATTGAATTAACAGAGACTGTCGGGTGTTGTCGGAGGTATGCACTCATCTTAAACCTTGACTCTTTTGTTGCTTCCTGAGTTTTCACCTCGAGTGTCCGTCTTTCTTCTTGAATCACAGTTTTGTTTAAGTCGAATAAAGAAAAGACGTCTGGAGTGAAATAAAATCCTGAGAGTGCTTCAGAGTTCAGCCCGGCTCGTTGTCTCAGAGGTAGGTGGACCACGCAGAGGTATTTCCTGTTGGAAACTGGTCTGGGTGGAAGATGGACTTGAGGTCAGACTGTCTCCTCTGAGACATCACAACACTGACCATCATGTCTGTCTGTAACCAGGAGAAAGTGTCGGGTCAAGTTCACCACCAACAAAGTTCACAGCAGATAAAGAGTCAGTGAACGCCACATAGATGGAGAGAGAAAGACGGCGTCAACAAAAGGTCCCGAAGGTCCAAAGTGACAACTGATACACGACAACGACAACGACAGTAAAGAAACGCAGTAGAGGACATTCAAGGACATTTGAGGACAATCATGGACAGCAGAGGACAGCAGAGGATGTTAGGGGACAATAGAGACAACTGATGGACACATCTCCAGAGTGTTTCTCTGCCTCAGTATTTCTGTGTTTTGGGTTCAGGTCTGTTCTGGACACAGAACCGACACAGAACCACATGTTCAACAGGAAGTGTCATTATTTCCAGCTTGTGTTCATGTTCCTGCTCCAGCAGGATCATCGGACACATGTCGGAGCTGCAGGTCGGAGCCCTGCTCGCCGTACTTCACCTAGTTTTCGGAGGCCCTCGGCTCGGCACAATACCGTCTCTGTTGTGAAGGGTAATTATTTGGAAAATGGCTGGCGACCACACCTCAGCCTCCTCTGACAGCTCCATTAAATTTGACGTGGGTGTGCTGAGCGCAGGAATAATGATCACAGTGAGAGCTCGCTCCGACCGATCCACATGTTAGCATCATTAACGTGTCACGACAGACCCGTCCGTCTGTCCGGTGATCCCGATCGACCGGCCGGGTGAAGCTGTCGGACTCGGAGCCTTTGATAGGATTCATTACATAACTGCTAAATGAAGAAAGTGGCCGAGGGAAATTGAGATTTATTTCAGCGGTGGAGAGGGCTGTGTGTTTTGGACCGCAGGGTTATTTTCTAAACATGACGGGTGCATGTTGGTCAGGCAGAGGTGAACAGCAGGCTTTTGTGGCCGGCCGCGGGGCTAAGTGTGTTTAGACTTGTGGTTTTAAAAAGACGGCTGCAGCTTCAATGAGACGATGAGGGAGCGAACAATACGAGCAGAGCTGCTGCTGCACACAGACGCTACCTTTACTCCAGGACTGATGATTCAGAGACTTTCTGTTTTTCATCTGGAACATTTTGATGTCACAAAAAACTTTATCCTCACGCTCAGTTGGATCTGAGGGGGGCGGGCTGTAGGATGTGACTGACAGCTGAGAGACAGCCAATGGTAGAATTAAGTGAAATGAAACAGTCTGATTGGCTAAATGCAAACAGTTCTTACATTTCTAACTGGTTAAATTATCCACTGGACAGTTTGTAGAAATAAAAAGTACATTTTTTATTTCCATGTCGTGCCACTGGCACATCCCACATGGAAACACGTGACCCTCCAGTTATACAGACGCACAGAATATAATACATTCAATAAATTACTGAACATTGTATCAACAATTTCATGCCGTGAAAACAAAGAAAGAAAAAACAAACAACACATGAGATCAGTTACAGGTGAACAGTTTCATGTATGAGCAGTAAACTACCAGCTGAGCTCACACGATGCTGTTAAACCAGTTCAGACTGTCTGGATGTACGTTTGTACTGAGACACTCGTCAGCTGACAGCAGGCTAACAGCTAACGAGGACCAGCAGCTGAGTCCATTCAGTTAAGTTTAGTTTTAAAGGAGCAGTTCAGACAAAAATGAGACTTCAGGTGAAGTGTCGTAGTCCACAGAACAGTTCTGGAGCTGTGCAGCATTCTGCTGAACACCTGAAGCAGCTGAGACTTGAAACAGAAACATAACGTGAGGAAAACTTTACACGACCTGCGTGTTCATCAACGGTTGTTTGATACACAGAAAAGTTCTCAGCTCACGTTGCTTTGAATATTTATGTTTGAGTCGAGGTGAAGCTCTGAGTGAAGTCAGCACTCAGCAGAGCCTCTGGTTCTGGTTCTGGTTCTGGTTCTGATTCTGGCTCTCTGTGGTTACAGAAACACCTGACATTGGAGGTCATCAAAGGGCTCCGGACCAGAACAGAACCTGATGGGACTGCAGGTGTTTATTCCTCCTGAAGGTCCGGCTCTGTACCCGAGCCTTCAGTTTATCACAGACGAGGTGTACTGTCCCTTTAAACTGACGGCGTCGGACTGATCTCCCGTCTTTCTGTCCTGCTGCCGTTTCTAAGCAAACACACAAACAACAAAACAGACTGAAACCACATCATCATCATCATCAGATTGTGTTGCATGTTAACGTCTGAATGCTGGTGATGATGATGATGATGATGATGATGATGATGATGTGTGGGAAGAGGACGCCGTCACTGGACTCCTGTTTTCATTCCAGCGCTCGGTTCTGTCAGAGAAAACGCTGCGTGCAGATCTGCTGTAATCGCTCCAGCAGAGTTTGGCTCACGGCGCCGCAGACGGCTGATAATCGCTACGTATCGGGTCCAGAAGTGACCACATGTTGATGTTGAAGCGGAGATGTTTGATTGTAAAGTGAAATCCTGCTGAAAGGGAGGTGAGGACGGACGGACGACAGCTGACAGAGATGAAACCAGGAGGAGGAAGTTGTTCAAGATGTAAACGGATGATTAAAGGTCCAGATTTATACAAGTGGGCTTCATCCATCATCCAGCGTCGGCAGGTCGTGTTCTCCCACATTAAACAGGAACAAACTTCAGGTCTTTGTGTTCAGTCACTGACGGCCAGTCGCCACAGAAATGTTCAGATTTCTGTCATACGACGTTTCCGCAACACGTTCACGTTACATGTGAGTGAGTTTCTGATCAGGAGGTGGCGAGAAGTTAACACAGAGTCAGAGAAAAGACGTTCAGGAGGATAATAATCTGTAATCGTGGCTGTTTAGATCCTATGATAACACGTCAGGAGACAGGACAGAGGAGGAGCTGCTGGAGGGAAGTAAAGGAGAGTAAATTAGCGTGTTCACCTGCACCACGACTTCAACATCTGCTCGACTGTTGTCCAGTGTGAACGGAGAATTACTGTTTTATTAACTTGTGTCTCATCACAGTTTGTGTCTCGTGTCGCGCTGCAGCTCCCGGCTGTAAAGATTATAAAAACACAGTCAAAGTTGTCTTCTTCCTCTTTACCTGTGAACGATTTGTTTTCGTCTGATTTTCAGGCATTTTAAAGACCGACAGAAGCTGCAGGATGTTTCTGGTCAGCCGGCGGTGCGAGGCCCTGCTGCAGCAGACCGCTGTGTGAGGTGAAGACACTTCTCTTTAAATAGAAAACACGATGTGGTGGAGTCGTCTGCTGCCGGTCTGGATGGGAAACACATCTGGGCAGCAGTGACCCTTTAACTCCACGTCTCAGGAGGTGAGAAGCCTAAAAATAGAGAGTGTGTGTGCAGGAATGTGTGTGTGTGTGTGTGTGTGTGTGTGTGTCAGTTAGACACCGGCGAGACGTTTGAAGTGTTTAACGAAGCGAGGCAGGTCAGAGGAACACCGACGGAGTCTGATGAGGGACAAAAGAATGCAAAGAATCCATATAAATCACTGAGACGAGTATTTTCTCGTCATCATCACCTCAGAGGGAAATATCGTACTTTGACACTTTAGTTATAATATTATTAGATTAAGTTAACGAGAGCAGTAATAAAAGCATTTGTTCTGTAGTTGTAACAGATTTTGTTTAACTGAATGATTTTTTACAACTAAACTGTGTTTTGATAACAAATGATGTTTTTCTGACTCACTTCAGTGTTTCTAACATTTATAATTTTCCCAGTTTTGTACTTTTCAGCAGCTGAAACATTCATATGATCAATGAATTATCAGCTTTACTGACACTGATCTATAAAAACACAAAGTAATAAATGAAAACAGTTTTTCCACATAAAAATATTTTCACCAGTCACAGATTTTACAGCCTTGTTTAAGCTGAAATCCTCCCTGTAGCCGCCGAGCTAACAGTGTTAGCAGCAGCACGTCCACAGTAACTTTACACGGTGTTATTGATCCTTTTATCAGAAATCCTAAATGAACTCACTCTGTTTTTCTAAAAGCCAGGATGAGGAGCAGCAGACTGACGGTGACTCAGTCGTGTGGAACGTTTCCATCCTCAGCTTGTCAAAGAGGGAGTAAATAAAACGTAACGCGCTCCGTCACAGTATTATACAACACACACACACACACACACACACACACACACACACACACACAGATCTGCGTGAATGTTTCCTCCACCTGCTTTGTGTTTGTGCCGGAGGTGACGGTGTGAAGTGGTTTCCGGGCCCACGTGTTCAGGTATCAGACCCGAGCCGTGTCGCCGTGTCGGCTCTGAGTCCGTCACTGTGGTTTGGCTGTTGGGTTCAGGAGTGTCGGGGTGTCGCTCAGACCGCAGCAGAAGGCCAACGCTCGCCAAAAGCAAATGTCGGCGACGCCGTTCAGCCGTGTTTCCGTCTGCAGTGACGTTAACGCGAGACACAATGAAAAGGTCATTACATCATCGCACCGGGAAACTTTCTGCATCCTCTCACAGCAGCCGGAGGTGACGAGCACGAGGACGCCGCGGCTGCACAGGAAGCACTGATGCCAGGAGAACCGAGAGGTTCGGTCCAGACGAAGTACCGACCCGTCAGCAGAACTCTACTGTATAATAATAATAACCTACCTAACCTACCACTGCTGTGTGGGTGTGTGTGTGTGTGTGTGTGTGTGAGAGTCTGTTTTTGACTTAAGCAGACCTCCATCCGTCCGTCCGTCCGTCTGCTGGTCCGTCCATCCGTCAGACACAAACCTCCACCCACGCCTCGTCTGGCCCGGCCCGGCCCGGCAGGTCGCCCACACACCTGCAGGATGGATCCACACTCAGATTTACAATCGCTGCTCTTTGTTTGGACGCTCGCTTCCTCCTGCGTCTTTCCAAATAAACTGATTCTGTGGAAAGAAAAGTCTCCGGAAAAATTCCTCCGACCGGAGAGACGATGTTTGTCCGTTTCTAGCAGATGTGGAGATGAAGACTAAATACTCCATCACAGTATACTGCTGTATTCAAGTACTGACAGGTAAAAGTACTCACAGTGATGACTGTTGGATGGAAAACACACACTGTACCTCCAACTGAGACCAGGAAAGGAAAGGAAGGAAGGAAAGCAAGGAACTAGGAAATAAGGTAAGAAGGACGAAAGGGTGCAAGACAAGAAGGAAGGAAAGAAGTAAAGACAGAATCATGAGAGATAAAAAGTGCACAGCAGAAGCTCCTCTCTCCCACAGAAACCCTGCTCCTGAACGCCTCGCCGCTGGACTGTGGTGGGTCCTGCTGTTCTGGGTCACTTTGTAGAACCTCAGGATCAGTTCCAGTCTCTGAACCGAAAAGAGTCCAGAGCTTCTGGTTCCGTCACTGACCACCTGAAGACGGTCCCAGCTGACAGGGTTCTGACAGAACACTGTAGTGTCGGTTTCATCAGGACTCACAGAGGACGACGGGATTAGATCTGCTCCCCTTCAGCTGAGTGACTGGACAGGACAGAGCTGCAGTGCGTGGCGGCGGTGATCTACAGGCTGACATGTTTTCTTCACATTTCAGAAGTGCTGATGAGTTGTGAGGAC
Source organism: Acanthopagrus latus (assembly GCF_904848185.1). Taxonomy (NCBI): domain Eukaryota; kingdom Metazoa; phylum Chordata; class Actinopteri; order Spariformes; family Sparidae; genus Acanthopagrus; species Acanthopagrus latus. The sequence goes on from NC_051052.1 coordinate 21,468,566, forward strand.
AAAGTGACAAACAGAGAAATAAATGACTCTGATTTATCTGTTTTTGTGCCGTTCTCACGCCTCTTTCTCACAAAGAAGTTACGCAACGGAGTGTGAGCCAGTGTTGATGTTCCACTGCAAGAAAACAAAGCCGCTTCAGGGAAAGTCAAACAGGCCGGCAGGAAGGAGTTCAGAGAGATGGCAGTTAGATAACGCTCCACCTGTCTGAGGACAAAGCTCCTGGAGAACGATAGCAAAGCTTCTCAGTAATGAACGTTTGTTGTTCTGATTCCTCTGCAGCTGCTGCTGAAATCTGGTGGAGGTTTTGGCCGCGGTGACGCGTGGGAACGTTTGAGAGACAGAAGAACAGACGCTTTCTGTCTCTGCTGTAACCCAAAGCACACGTTTGGCTTCGGACTGAAGCTCGATTTCACGGATACAGATGAACATCTCTGAAATCCTGCGCTCAGTCGTGAGCTCATGTTGGACGGACCTGCCCATCGATCGCCGTGTCCGACTCTCATCAGAGGCACTGAAGTGAAACACTTCTCATGTCTCTGCCTGCAGTCAGGACGCTGTTAACTCCTACAGCCAAGCTAGTGCTGGAGGGATTAAAGGACCAGGTCACCCAAACATCTTCTTTCTGGAGCTTCACAGTAAAACAGAGCTGCAGCGTTCTGCTGAACAACTGAAGCAGCTGAGACTTGATTTAAAACATCAGATGTCTCCATCAGCTCGCAGGAGGGAACACATCACTAACTGATCTCAGACCAGATTTAGTCTAGTTGTTGTTGTTGGTTGCTTGAGCTCGACTGCACGTGGAGGGTTCTTGTTCTTCAGCACCTGTTTCTGTTTCTTCCTCTCTCCTCTGTGTTCTCTCTCAGGTGGTGGCATGAAATGATGAGATAAAATCTGCAGAACCATTTACACAAACCATCATAATACAGCTAGCAAGGCTGCATTGGCTGTGGGGGACGAGAGGCTAAGCTGGTATGTTTGGCTGTCTAAGTGAAGTCATGAAGACAGAAAGTTGACAGCAGTTGTTTATTTGACAGAAGTCACTGAACGCGTCGCAGCTCAGTGTGCTGCGTTCAGTCATCACGTCATGTTCACTGTCACCACGTCGAGCAGCTCGCGGTGCAGATCTGCTCTCGCTCTGTTTCTTTGTTCTCAAACAATGACTCATCGATAAATATTATGAAACGAGCGGCTGTTGAAAGCTGCGACTTCACAGGGTTAAAACCTGAGTTTCCCACCGTCCGTCGATCCGACTCGAGCTTTAGAAATGAAAGACGGCTCAGAGAGCGAGCTGCTCTGACCTGATCCGTGTTATAACACTCGGCCTGTGCTTATCTGTTATGGTTCTCCGCCCTGCACCGATATATAAGATCAATAAGGGAACGCCCCGTGGGTAAACATTCCCCCGGCCCCCGGTCCGGCCCCTCGGTCTTCAGGGGCCCGAGCGCTCCGTCCTGACCCCTGCACCGTGAAGGTGAGCCTGTGGTGTTTGGCACCGCCGACGGAAATCAAACCCTTCCATTTATTAGTTCTCAGAGCCGGTGTTGTTGTAAGGATCAGAGATGAAGAAAGGCTCGGGATTAATGCGATGAAAAGACAAACAATCGACGGGCCGTGGAAGATGTAAATGCACCGCCGAGTCTTATTTCCACTGCTTCAAAGGCTGCAGGCCGCCTGCAGCTGCCACATCCACAGCACCGAGTCTCACTATACTACTGATCTTTGATCAGCGCCGATGTTTTCTGATTCTGTCTTTGTCAGCTGATTGAAAGGACTTTGTGGGAGGAGTCACAACAATGATGTCACCGAGTGTGTAACCAGGTGGACGCAACACAAAAACACAAAACAGCGTCTGTCAAACTGCCATCTTCACTCAAAACCTCTTTGTGTAGCGGCTCCATCAAACACTTCCAAACATTTAAAACCACCTCGTCTCTTTAGTTCCTCCAGTTGCTTTAAAGACAAAGTCACATGTTCCTGCTCGTCAGATGAAAACACGTGTAGCCGGTGTGAGTGTGGAGTCACGCACACATCACCAGCCACCGGTGTTTTAATCACAAAGAGCTTCTCAGAATATTCTCTCTCCTCTCTGTTTGACATGCTGCTGTTGTGTGGAAGTCGTGGACGTCACGCGTGGCCTCCACAGCACCAGACTCCCTTCACAAACGTAGTGATTTTAGGAGCTGCTGAGTTAAACAAGCGTTCTGACCTGATAGATTCTGATGTTTTTAATCACTCAGTGTAGAAATGTAACGGTGTACCTGAGGACCGCAGCTCTGCAGCCTCCACGCCAGCAGCCTCTGTTGGTATGTGATGGCCTACAAACCCAGTCTAAATAAACCCGGGTTACCCACAATGCCGCTGCAGCGCCTGCTGCTCTCACACCTCTTCAGTTTGTGATTTCCAAGAATGTTCTTTTCCATCCACCTGAATATTCCCCAGAGCCGCTCAGCTTCAGGTGCGATCCTGTCTGAAGCTTCACATCTGCTTCAAACATGCAACGCAGAGCTGCTTCCACTTGTCTTCAGTCGGCGAGCAGCAACGCTTTAATCAGACCCTGAGTGAAGAAGACGATCGGTCCCACTCGCCCTCAGAACTCTCCTTCATCTCACGGGCCGGACCTTCCATCAGCAGATGTCAGATGTCCAACATTCTTCTTCTCTGCTCTTTAAACGTGTCTCAGCCTGTGTGGTCTGACTCGCTCTCACACTCGAGCTGTTTGAAGCTAGAGAGGTGGCAGGGTCCGCCACATATAACACAGTGAAACAATATAAACTGTGTTAATGCAGTTAATTAAACTTCACACTGCTCCTTTAATCTGTGACGTGACTGCAGCTGTGGTGAAGTGAGGAAGTTAAATTCTCTGTACAGACACGAAGTGGAGAGGAGAAGAGAAAATACTCAGTTAAGTAGTGAACTGTGCACTTCCTGTAAACAGTTCCTGAGTAAATGTACTTAGTTACCTTCCGGCCCTGCTGAGGACACAACATGGCGTCCTCCCCGCCCTCTGCAGGCCGCCTCGGTCATGGCGGTGCTGTGGACTCGGCAGGCTGCAGTGAACTGAGGAGTCGTGTGGAAAAAGGAGGTAAGATGCTGGAGGCGAGCGGGCATGAATGCACTTTTGAGACGTTTTCATAATGGCTGCAGTGATTCAGAGCTAAATTAAGCTCAGGGAAGCCGGCTCCAGCTTCAGGGCGGGGCTTGCATTCTCATAAGTGGTATTATTTAGCCGGTGATGTCAGTGAAGCTGGCGAGTCGCTGGTGGCCTCGCTGTTCCAAACTGACACAGGAGAACAGTAAACACATTGATGCGTGCAGCCTCACAGAGCGACGCCGCCGGCCAAGAGCTGCACTCACAATCTCTGAATCACATCCCGACATCAGAGGAGACGCTCCAGCCTCCACCCGCCCAGCGCCGCAGCACCCACCTGAGGAAAGGCTCTGTTAAAGAGACGGTCACCTCATCACCTCTCACCTGTAGTGCTGCTCATCCTCCTACATCACTCCACTGAGCTGTGAAGGAAGATGGAACTGAAGAATCAACAGCAGTGTGCCAGAAATCATGACGCAGTTACACCACAGAGCCTGTTTCTACAGAGCCACGACTGTGACGCTCCGGACACTTCAGGGCGTGAAAACAGGGTTTCTTTATGCATGAATCAGTTTTCTAATGGAGCAGATCGTAACGTGACCTGAAGCATTAGACCTTCTACGTCTCTCTCAGTCGCCTACACAAGCCTGAGGACCATGTGATGGTTGTTGATCAGATCTCCTCCAAACCCGTTCAGAGGACGTGTCTCTGAGAACTTGATCTTTAATCCTGGTTTTCTGGTTTGATTTCGGATTAGACTCATTTGAAGGGGCTGTTGGTGGAGGTATGCACTCTACTGAGTGCCGCTCTCTCCTGTGCTTCAGACAGTCATGTGTGGTAGAAGATGATCAGCTGGTTTAACTTCACCATCGTAACTTGGTGCATTTGTGTTTTGGAGACTGTCCTCAGGTCAGGTCAGTTAAAGGTGGGTGTCCAGTCACTGGACAGCTCCACCTCAGCCTGTCGAGGTCTGCAGGTGCACCAAGCTTCTCTCAGCAGAATCTTTTGTTTTGCCGTCCGTCCGCTCCTCTTATTTGTCTCTGCTGCCAGCGATCTGTAGAAGTAGGTCATGTGTGGAGGTGAGCTGCTGCCAAACACTCTCACATTCTGTCTCACTGTTTGTGTTTCTTGTTTCCTCCGGAGCTTTTCCAGCCGTCAGCCGGCTGAGATCAGTGGGACGTCAGGATGAGGAGCTGAGGGAGGGCCGCCAGGTGAGATCCACCCGGGTCACGTGACCACCAGGCGGAGGTCAGCGAGGGCAGACCGGAGCGTCTCTGCTGTGTCCTCTCTGTCTTTATCTGGGTCCAGAGCTCAGCACAACGTTCTGCACATGAAACACAGAAAGATAAAATGGCGCCTACACAGACGGAAACTCGCCGGGATGTGACCTGATGAAATGCTGCTTCTCTGCCACGTTGATGCATGTCAACACCTGAAAATGGAAATTTCTTCAGCTTTGAAACAAACGTCCTGGACGACTGAAGGATGAATGATTAGACTTGAGAGGTTGAAGGTCGAAGGTCACTGTGATGTCACCAAATGTTTCTGAATTGCTGGTTGAAGTTCTTCATTACTCATCAGCTCGTCAGCAAACAAGTGACTCTGATTGTTTGCTGCTGTGAACACAAGCTGCCGATTTGAAAACATGACAGGTGGGAATAACCCGAGTCCAACAGGAACGTACAGACCTGCAGCGCTGCAGAGGAACTCTGGTCTTGGCCGCGCTGCACATGAACATGAAATTGGATTATAGCTGAAAACCTTCAGCCAATATTTTCCCTTTCTGGTAAATTACCCTCCGCCGCTGCAGAGTTCAACAACCAGATCTCAGATAAGGCCACAAAGTGATGTTGAACAACACTTTGTGGGAATCTGAGGAACCGGCGCTCCGATTCCTCCACAAGTGTGTCTTTGAGTCGGACCTGCATGGGAACCATTACAGAGAAACGTATACCGAGTCAACACAGAGAGCCGAGTGTAAATTGTCAGCTGGCTGCAGCTCTAAGTAATCAGACGGGAACTGTGGAGCTGATGTGACCCGATACCTGTGTAATTTAGCTCTTCTTTGTGTGGAATAATCCCTTTCACGGTTTGTGTTTAAGTGGAGAATTAAGTAATTCTTTGCTTTCTCGCTGCATCGACTGTTTGTTCAGCAGTTGTGGGGTCAGCGCTGCTGCGTGTGGTCATTTTCTCCAGAGTTTGTAATACTCCCCGTAGAAATCGCTCTTTGAAGCCTCCTTTTCCTTCCACAGAGGAACATTTCTCTGTATCCGGTTTATGAAGCAGCTCTCCGGCTTCTTTTGAACAAACTCCCCTCTTTTTCTTTCCGGGCCAGGATTGGAGCGAGATCTCTGCTTGTGTCATGTAAACTTGGACATTCCCTGGGAGGTTGTCAGAGGAGGAAGAGGGAGTCAGCCTTTTCTACACAGGCCAAGGCAAACATTTCCTTTATTGAGGAACAGTATCTGCTGATGTGAGTTCAGTTAGCTGCTCTCCCATAAAGAGCCACTGTCTGAATCAAAGAGGTATTGATGCAGGAACTCGACCCGCCGGGCTGGACCACTTCGCTCTTTTGTGCTGCACACAATTAATCATTTAAATGCATAAAATGGGAACGCCTCCAGAATTTATACTGGAGAGAGTTGAGGATTCTGTTTGGGTTCAGATCCAAACTTTCCACATACTGAGCTAAAGGAAACTTCTGCTTTTTTACAGCCCGTCTTATTTTCTAGGTATTTGACTTTAAGCTGGTGCTGTAGTCTGTAGTCCCTCTTAAAGAAGAACACGTCACCTTCACATTTGTTCTTGTACGTTTCTTGAATCAGGCCCGGTTGGTTCCTCCTGGACTCCAGATACATAGAACAGAACCAGGTGAGATCCAGCTGCAGCTCCATCATTGTGGTGTCAGATGTTGAGAGACTAAACTGATCATCTGTCCTCTCATCAAACAAACTGAATCAAGGACAACACAACTTATCCTGCTTTACTGTGTTCACATGTGGCGGACCCTGCCACCTTTCCAGCTTCAGCCAGTGTTCCAGGACCTTAGTTTGTTTTTACCTCATTAGTAATGTAAGTATTAAAATTCTTGCTTCTTTAAATGTGGTTTAATATGACACAGCGTTGAGAAAGGTTCTGTTCACGGCTGAATGTTGGTGAGGAGTTTTTCTGACTTCTTGAACACGAACAGAAAGTTCTGGTTCCTGTTGTAAATCTGCACTTTTCCCTCCAGCATGATTCTCTGACCACTGAGATGATTCAGAGTTACATTTAGGCATCTTTTATAACCGTGTTTGATATTATTACAAGTCAGAGGGCCGGAGTGTGAAGCGAAGTGGACCTGTGGGTTCTGCAGATGCGTGGTTCTGGACCACGCCTCGGAGGGTTCAGTGTGAGTGGGAACACGGCAGAGAGTCGGACGTGTTTTAACATGAAAATCTCTCCTCTTTTTCAAATCCTTCCCTTCTTAAAGCATTAGCAGCGTCTCAGCTGTGTCATCAGTTTCTCCTAAAGCTCCCGCTCTCATTCTCTCAGCTCAGCTCCGTTTCACTGTCAGACCCAATCGAAGCACCTGGAACCGCTTCAAGGACTCCGGGGTGGTTCTCCAAAACCAATAAACAGACCAGTTCTTAGGTGAGCAGTCCAAGTGTTCATCAGTCTGATAGGTTAAGGACATCGTACCCTGTGGTCCACACCCAGATCATCTCTGAGCAGCCCGCTCAGCTGCCCTCTGGGCTTTTCTTTGGACCTGCAGAACCTCAACATACCGTCCAAGTCGGCCTCATTTTAGGCAGCAGCGAGACACAAACCACTGACATCACCACTTATTTCCCAAACATGTTGGCAGCCGCAATGTTGGAAAATTAGATAAACTTTAATAAACAAATTGTCAGAGTCTCAGAGGAGATCTGCTCAGAACACTGCTGAAACTCCCAAACAACTTTCACTGGGACGTTTTACTACAAGGCTGTAAAGTACCACACCGAGCTGTTCACACACCGAGCCGTTCACACACCGAGCCGTTCACACACCGAACTGTTCACACACCGAGCTGTTCACACACCGAGCCGTTCACACACCGAACTGTTCACACACCGAGCTGTTCACACACCGAGCTGTTCACACACCGAGCCGTTCACACACCGAGCTGTTCACACACCGAGCCGTTCACACACCGAGCTGTTCACACACAGAACTGTTCACACACCGAACTGTTCACACATAGAACTGTTCACACACCGAGCCGTTCACACATAGAACTGTTCACACACCGAGCCGTTCACACACCGAGCCGTTCACACACCGAGCCGTTCACACACCGAACTGTTCACACACCGAACTGTTCACACACCGAGCTGTTCACACACTGAACTGTTCACACACCGAGCCGTTCACACACCGAGCCGTTCACACACAGAACTGTTCACACACTGAACTGTTCACACACCGAGCCGTTCACACACCGAGCCGTTCACACACAGAACTGTTCACACACAGAACTGTTCACACACAGAACTGTTCACACACCGAACTGTTCACACACCGAGCTGTTCACACACAGAACTGTTCACACACAGAACTGTTCACACACCGAACTGTTCACACACTGAACTGTTCACACACCGAGCCGTTCACACACCGAGCTGTTCACACACAGAACTGTTCACACACCGAGCCGTTCACACACCGAGCCGTTCACACACCGAGCCGTTCACACACCGAGCCGTTCACACACCGAGCCGTTCACACACCGAGCTGTTCACACACCGAGCCGTTCACACACCGAGCTGTTCACACACAGAACTGTTCACACACCGAGCTGTTCACACACAGAACTGTTCACACACCGAGCTGTTCACACACCGAGCTGTTCACACACCGAGCTGTTCACACACCGAGCTGTTCACACACCGAGCTGTTCACACACTGAGCTCCAGGCTGGTTGGTGGATCCTGGATTTTGCACTTTCTTTGACGTTGCAGGACGTTTTTCATAATTTTCATAGTTTCAGATCAAATAGCTTGAGGAGTTTTGTTGACAGATGTTTCTGTGAGTGTACGGTGAGAGACAGAAGTCGAGAGACTTTGTGAATGACAGTGAAGTCAGAAACTTTCTGAAGGTTTCTGATCTTAGAAAAGTTTCCTTCAGCAGCTGTGAGCTCTTCGCTGACCAGCTCCAAGAAAACAAAACAGTTCATGATGGTGTCAAACTTCTTCTTGGACTTGATGTGCAGAATGTGTACGAGCATTTAGTTTTTCATGTTCTGGTCAGAATGTAGTTTTGGACCCGGTGCAGAATAACTTGAAACAAAAGGAAAGTTGACTCGGTTCTGGTCGTGCTGTGTAGTTGTGATTACAGATCCACTCTCTCTGTTCTGGCTGTGTGCTGCCTGTTTTCCTTCCTCTGTTGCACTTAAACAAACTCAGCTCCAGTCGTCGGTGGAGCAGCAGAGAACCAGTAAGCCGCCGATCTGGAGTCCTAGTTGAGCATCTGTATTGAAGCCACATGCTGTTCAGCCAAACCTGATGCTGAGCGGCCGATCGCCTCAGCTGGCTGCTCACTTATGCAAATCTGAGAAGCTGACAGGAATTCCTGAGCATCAAATCCCCCGAAAAATAACTCAGCCGGGTCAGAAAGTGATGAGGCCGTTATAATAACTGTGTGAGGGGAGAGTCTGGGAGATGGACTGTGGAGGCGGTTTGGGGTAGAAAATGATTTTACATTGCTGGTTAACCACAGCACCAACACTGCACATGTATAATTTACTGAGGGCAAACACCAGGGAGTTTTACAGCTTGTACTCCTGACGGGGACCAAACCGCCGGCTGGGCCAGAGGAGGCAGCGCCGCTCGGTCAGACGGATGACGACGGTGTCACAGCGCCGACGCTCAGTCAGCCCGACCAGCTGCACTCCGACACAAACGGGCCGGACCAGGATCTAGGTCAGGTCTGGGGCTGCAGACGCCCTCAGGACGTCCCAGAGGTAAATGTGAGGGGTCACAAGGTGATAAACACAAAAACACCAACATCAAAAATAAAGAAAGAAATTGATACATTTCTCAATAAAAACATAAATATGTCATCAAATGTCAGGAAAAGGTCGTATTAATGACATTTTTATGTAAATAAATAACTGTACTAATATAAAAATGTTCAATGATATTAATCTCATGAAACATTATAATGATATAATTAATATTATTAAAACGTTTGTTGTTTATTTGTTATTTATACACAGTATACTGTATATATATACTGTGGTAGTTCTGGTGGCGGACCCCGCCTTCATACGGAACTGTATGGTGGCTTTAAATGTCACAGTAACAGCGTCTGTCAGCATCGTGGTGCGGCTGGTTGAAAAGGGCGCACATCCTCAGACCGACACACAACTCTCACCTTACCAGTCTTAATTAATTTGTTAATCCAAGATAAGAGCACAGCAGCAGGGCGACGTGCCGGGGACGAATGAGTTTTAGTTTTAATAGGAACTATTTCTTCAGCAGAAAGTAGTTCCAATCAAAAGGAGCCCAGATACGAAGAGAGCTAAGTGGTGACGAGTCGATGTACTGAGACTTTCTCAGTCTGCTACCTGTTAGATCTGATGAACTGTTCGTCTCATCATCCTGAAAATAAACAACCTGACAGGCTGAAGTCACATCTGTCAGTGAGGAGCTCAGCAAAATGAATCATTTATAATGTAAAACCGTTAAAAGAGATCAAGATCTTTCTCCGTCGCTTCTGTTGAGTAAACATGAAATATAGAAACTGAAAATAAAAGTATCTGCAGGAAGTGAGTGAATGTGTGACGTGCTGGTTATATCATGATTCACAGCTCAGTAAGTGACTCCTGTCGGCTCTGAGCCGCCCACAACCATCATCTCCCACCAAAATAAAAAGCGACTTCCGAGAAGTGAACATGACACATCCAGACTGAGTCCAGACAGCACGGAGGGTGAGTGTTGGTTCAACCCTTCCCCCGAGGGACGGGACGTTATCCTCACAGCGGGCCTCGGATCACAGCGCCGACCTCATGACGCTCACAGCTGAAAGCACCTCTGTACGACTGTGTGACACGACTCTGACGGCTGTGTGGACACTACGTGTCTTCACTTTAAACTCATTCCCACCGAGCAGAAACAAACCCAGAAGACGTTCAGTGTCTTCGATGATGACATCAGTGACGTCCTGACACGTTCAAACTTTTTACAGTGTGATGTTCTTTTCATCCTGTGGTTCAGTTTTACTTCATGCAGCATTCAAAGCCTCGACCTCCTCAGCAGCAGGAGGCGTGTTCTTTACCTGGAGAGCTATTTCAGGTAAAGAACACGCCTCCTGCAGCTGCTGAGGTTGAGGGTTTGAATCCTCTCTGAAGTTTCTGCAGCATGAATTTCAAACTGAACCACGAGAAGTTCTTCAGACGTCTGTGACTGAAGTTGGAAAGAAGTCTTAAATTACATCATAAAAACTTGCACCCTGTAAGGACGTCGTGGGTTTCATTGTCTTTTAAATATTAGTTCTGCTCCTGAGACAGATAACGGATCTGATCAGCGGCTCCAGAACCGCTCTGTGAATGGATTCAGATTTGTTTAAAGGCTGTTTCCAAAGTCAGGGCTGAATATTAAAATGTTGAATCCAACCTAGATGAGAGTCATGTCTTCTCCACGATGACACTGATGTCTCGTGTTAATCACAGTCCAGAACAAACAAACAGATGTTCTGGTCCGATTCAGAGAGGACACTTCTCTGTAGGATCGGCCTCTTGTGAAAATAACCTGAGGAGGAGAGTGTGGAGCAGCTGGAGAGCAGCCAGACGCTGGATGTGCTGATGGGGCATATCGAGGCCTCTCTGTCGGGCTCTGGAGGGCCGGGCTGCCTCCACCGTCTGGACCGTATTAGAGGAACTAAGCCCTAAAGCTGGCCCATCAGAGCCCGGAGTTCCCTTCCCAGGACAGTAAGTCAGTGTATCACAGATTGGACAGATCAACCCAGAACCCTTCCCCACAGAACCCCCCACATAAACATACACACTCCATCCAGCCATGTACACCTGCAGACACACATGTGCATTAACACACACACACACACACACACACACACACACACACACACACACACACACACAACCAGATGAAATACATTTTTATTTATAGCGCCCCAAATCAAAATCCCAGCGAGCGACATCCTCAGAGGACGACAGGACAGGAAACAGATGTCGTGTTTACAGAACAGAATATCTGATTTGATAAAGAAAATACTGAACCTATAAACATGCAGCTGATGTGTATATGAGCTGCCTCCCTCAGGCCTCATGTGGAAAGTAAACAAAACACCTGAATCCCAAATTAAAATCCAACAAATGAATATCTGAACAGTCGCTACAAACCAGAGTCCAGTTCATCGGACCAATCAGCAGGTGTGAAGGTTTGGTTCTGATCTCAGTCGGTACTAATGAGACATAGCTGTTGGTTTTTGAGTTTGAAGGGCCGATAAAAACAGAACAAACCTCAGTGGACATTTATTTATAATTCCACACTTCAGTTGACATCTCACTGCTTTTGTCCTCGAGCCACAAAAATCTAAATTTCCAGTGAGTCCACGTCAGTCTGAGGGCCTCCTGGGCCGAGGCCGCACCAGAACACAGCACATTCCCACAGTAGCACTGGCAGCTATTGTCAACAGGTCGGGGGATTGGAGGTAAATCCTGCCCTCTTTGTTGTAGTGCTGGTATGCGCTGACATCTGGATCAGCACACCCCGGTGGAGAGGCTGGGTGGGACCGGCTCGGGCCACTGCTCGCCTCCCACGGGTCTTAAGACCAATAACAGGCTGCAGGCTGAGCGGCCACAGGTGCACAAAGTCCTGCAGCTGGGCCTCCAACAACAAACAGCCAGATAAGACGGGACTGATGGGAAAAGGAGTCCGGACTCCACCTGATCCGATCCCGGCATCCCAACAAAGTCTGGAAGTCTCTGAGGGAGCGATTTTTGATTTGGAAATAAAATGTCGTCACTGAAATATGAAGCAGATTTATGATGAACTGGACGATATTGAAGGTTATGAAGCAAAACAGTCTGTGACTCTTTGAGACACGTTTAAATGAGCCGGGTGGAGATCCAGATCCGGATCCAGATCCAGATCCAGATCCGGATCCAGATCCAGATCCGGATCCAGATCCAGATCACCAGGTTCTGATCTGGAGCAGTTGGCTGCTGACTGGAGCTGGAGGGGAATCGGACTTTACTTCATGAACATAACGTTACAGAGAGGAGACAGAGAACCAGAACCAGAACCAGAGTCTCTGCTGAGTGCTGACTTCACTCAGAGGCTGAACTCTAACACCAGCCGGCTTATATACAGTGAAGTCAACCGATGTTTTGTTGGATTAACAGTCGGACTCTGTTCTGCAGCGCCGTCACTGATGAACAGTTGTATTCATGTTACGTTTAAAGACAAACAAATTCCTGCATTTTCCATCTTTAATGACTGAGTCACAGCCTGCAGGGACATTTTACTGCATTTGACATTTGAAGTACATTATGCCTCAATACTTTTACTGTAACAATGTGTTGAGTTCGGAGTTTTCACACTGATGTTTTTCATCCGGAGCCGTGAAAGTAACGAATCAAACTGAATGACTCAGCGGCCTGTTTGCATAAAAACCTTTAAAAGCCATCAGGAGCCATCAGGGGCCATCGTGTGCGTCCGTCCAGCAGCAGCTCCTCTGTTGGTGACTCATGAAAACAACTTTTCACACCACATCTTCATCAACACTACAAACGGCCCCTCGGGGCCAAATTAACACCAAGTGGCTCCTCACTTCCCCGACAAATAATTCACAGCTCGGACCCTGTTCGCCTTCCGCTGATTAACACAGGAAGTCACTGCTGCATGCACACACACACACACACACACACTCACACACAGACTCACACACGCACACACACACACGCACACACACACACACACACACACACACACACACACACACACACACACACACACACACACACACACACACACACACACACACACACACACACACACACACACACACACACACACACACACACACACTCACACACACACACACGCTGTCAAACGCTCAGCTAACATTTCGTCAACAGGTCAGAGTGTCTGGGCGTGAGGTCCAGTCAAACAGCAGGAGGCTCGTCGTCTTCAGGACTTCCTGTCTGGAGGTGGAGCGGTGATGGTCCCAGCAGCTGCAGCCTGCAGAGACGTGACTTTAACGTCACTTTGATTCACGTCCTCGCCGTCTCCTGTTGGGTGATTAATGGCCTGGTGGGTCGTGACTCTGCCTGGTGTCAGCGTTAATGTGAACAGACGTTAATGACTGTGATGATTTAAAGTTCACACAGCGAGTCTATCAGAGACGAGCTCCTCCGACCTGAGAGTCTCAGGCCTCGTCCACACGGAAACACTCTTTGTTGTAAATGCACGTGTAGCATCGTTTTGTCCGATCGTCCGCATGGATCCTGGAAACGCAAACAAAACCGGGTCTCAGGGTGGAAAAATCAGAAAACACTGTCCTTGCGTTCTCGTGTGGACGCCATCACTCCTCGACCTCTGAACCCTGCGACGCCTCATAACAACAACAACAACAACAACAACAATGGTGGATTACTGCTTGTGTTCGTGTTTCGTGCAACTTACTGGCCTTGTAGTCGAGTGTGAGTCGCAGCAGTTCAACCTCATTATCGATCCACACAAACGATTCTGGTTTCCTTGCACGAGCCATTTTCATCTTCTTGTGTTCAGTTTCTCCTTCTACTGTCTGTTTGTTTACAGCATGAAAGCTTTATGCTCATGCTTCATCTCTTCTTCTCTGTTTTTGTTGAATTTCAAGCGCCACCAACAGGCTGGAATATGAACTACAGTGTGTTGAGTCGTTTACAGTGGATCCGCTTGGACACAAATATTCTTGAAACAATGCCGAGGAAGACGGAGGAAAAAAAGATAGTTTTGTTACGTGTGGACATGGTCTAAAACACCAACAGGATCACACGTCAGCCGTCCTCTGAAGGTCTCTGAAGGCCCCTGAAGGTCTCTGAAGGCCCCTGAAGGCCTCTGAAGGCCACTGAAGGCTCCTGAAGGTCTCTGAAGGCCCCTGAAGGTCTCTGAAGGCCCCTGAAGGCCTCTGAAGGTCTCTGAAGGCCCCTGAAGGCCTCTGAAGGTCTCTGAAGGCTCCTGAAGGTCTCTGAAGACCTCTGAAGGCCTCTGAAGGTCTCTGAAGGCTCCTGAAGGTCTCTGAAGGCCCCTGAAGGCCTCTGAAGGTCTCTGAAGGCTCCTGAAGGTCTCTGAAGGCCCCTGAAGGCCTCTGAAGGTCTCTGAAGGCCTCTGAAGGTCTCCGAAGGCCCCTGAAGGCCTCTGAAGGTCTCTGAAGGCCTCTGAAGGTCTCTGAAGGCCTCTGAAGGTCTCTGAAGGCCCCTGAAGGCCTCTGAAGGCCTCTGAAGGCCTCTGAAGGCCCCTGAAGGCCTCTGAAGGTCTCTGAAGGTATCCACTAAATGTAGTGGAGTATTCAGTTAAACTATAGGTACCTCAAATCAATCAGTTTTATTAATATCGTCCAAAATCACATGGCCTCAGTGGCTTTACAGTCCTCCGTCCTGTGATGTTCTCAGTTACGTTCCATCAGTGCTCGTCCTGAACTGCAGTATCTGTAACACGTCACCAGAATAAATGTTGTAATGTAGATTTCTGCAAAACCACAGAGAAGTTAGAACTTCACGTCTGTTCAGACGACATCGACACGAACACGACTCGACGTCCTGTTAAAAACATCGGGTGGTTTCATGCTGACAGATGTTGGACCACATCTGCATGTCTCAGACACTTTGATAGTCGACACTGGATCCTGGTTTCTGGACTGAGAGTCTGTCGGCCCACCTGAGGCTTCGCCTCCCTGCATGATGTCATCCAGTGAAACACTTGAGTCTGTGCTTCAGTGAAGTCGGGTCGACCTTCCACTCCGCTGTTTTCAATCATGGAGCGGGTCAGAAACACGTCCCTCTTCATCCCTCAGTGGTTCATAAACCTGCGTTCACCTCCAGCCTGCAGGTCCTCCATGTTTCCTTCCTCTCTGCAGGAGCGGCTCAGATCTCCTTCAGAGCTGGTAAATCTAAATGAAGTCCACATGGTTTGTTTGTGTGCGACCTTCTGTCTCTCTGTACACGTCGGCTGGCTGACAGGAGGCGGAGCGGTCGCAGCTACCGAACACTGCTCGCTTTTCATTGTGGACTCCATTAGTGGCGTGGACCGAGCCGGCTGTCACCTCTGATTGGTGGAACATGAAGGCCTCTCAGAAACACTGCTTCATGTGGAAACTGAACTCACACTGCTCAGGAAATGAGATGTTGAAGATTTCACTCAACAATTGGTCAAGTAAAACCTACAAATACACAAAGTCCTCAGCTCGGATTACAGAGCAGAACATTTAATCCAACACCAGCGACTAAAACTTAAAGAGCTCCAAGAGTTTAACAACTGTATGAAAACTAGTCAAACATGATCTGCTGTGGGTTGTTTCATCGGACGGTTGAACTGTTCCTTTAACGTTCTTATTCTAACCAGTCATGATGTTTCCTGGACTGAACATTCAGCTCTGTTGTCTGAATGTAACCGCTCTGCTCTGTTTGACATTAACCACGATGTGAAGCTTTCGTCTGTAGCGTCTCAGTGTGAAGGTGCAGTCAGTCTCTGTGAGACACTTACATAACATACATTCAGTTAATTACAACAATTACTCATGACCTGTTTCTCTGATTTGGAGAATCTGTATCTTCCAAGAAATAATCGCTCAGCTTCGTGTCTGAGCAGAAAAAGCAGATTGTTCTTCTTGTTGGTTGAACTCGGAGCTTCAGGGCAGATTCATGTTCATCCGGTGCAGCTTCACCACTCACAAT
The DNA here is from genome assembly GCF_904848185.1 of Acanthopagrus latus. Taxonomy (NCBI): domain Eukaryota; kingdom Metazoa; phylum Chordata; class Actinopteri; order Spariformes; family Sparidae; genus Acanthopagrus; species Acanthopagrus latus. The sequence goes on from NC_051052.1 coordinate 21,484,573, forward strand.
CCTGCAACTGACCCCTGACAGTCACACTTATGTAACCACATGAAGACACAGGCAGACTCACACTCACTCTGTATAGAAATACATCTGAGGCTTTCCTTTTGTAGCCAGCAGCACACAGAGACGTGTTTTAACTGTGTTTCAGGTGAGTAATGATGTCACACAGGAGCAAATCACCTGTAGTGGCGTCAGAACACAATCTGTTGTAAAATATACAAACTGTATATATACACAGTATGACAGTCACAGAACACGGTCAGAATCATTGATCCAAAATCACACAGGCCGGATTATGAAGTAGTTGAAAGGGATACAATCACACCAGAACCACGTCTGCACAACGGTGTCCTCAGTTAGACCGTGTTCTGACTTGGTTCTGGGCCTCAGTTAGACCGTGTTCTGACTTGGTTCTGGGCCTCAGTTAGACCGTGTTCTGACTTGGTTCTGGGCCTCAGTTAGACCGTGTTCTGACTTGGTTCTGGGCCTCAGTTAGACCCTGACTTGGTTCTGGGCCTCAGTTAGACCGTGTTCTGACTTGGTTCCTGGCCTCAGTTAGACCATGTTCTGACTTGGTTCTGGGCCTCAGTTAGACCCTGACTTGGTTCTGGGCCTCAGTTAGACCCTGACTTGGTTCTGGGCCTCAGTTAGACCCTGACTTGGTTCTGGGCCTCAGTTAGACCGTGTTCTGACTTGGTTCCTGGCCTCAGTTAGACCGTGTTCTGACTTGGTTCTGGGCCTCAGTTAGACCCTGACTTGGTTCTGGGCCTCAGTTAGACCGTGTTCTGACTTGGTTCTGGGCCTCAGTTAGACCCTGACTTGGTTCGAGCTGCAGATCTCCTGCAGTCATCGGGGTCACAGACGTCTGAATCGTATCAGCAGAATCATCTTTTCTGTTTAGAGGAGCCTGAAAATGAGCTGCAGCTGTTTGTTGGAGGGTTTCAGGACGGGACGGCCAACATGTTGGTATTTTAGAGTCCTGACTCACACAGAGCCGCTCAGTCCTGCTCTAATAGCCAAGTGACATTTGGAAGTGAGTGGAAAAGACTGGGAATGTTGGAAAAGAGAAAAGCATGAAGCTGGTTTGATCCGTGTTTAGTTTCTCTCAGAGATAAAGACGCAGCGATAAACCCTAACCCTCATGGCCTCACAAAGAGGTTCTGTCAGCTTTGTTCCACTCAGACTGGACCGAGCTGGAAAACTCTGACGGGTCCGACAATTGTTGTGTTCTGACAGAAGTGTTGGACCGAACAAACAATATGATATAATAATGCTACTCTGTTCTTACAGACGGAGCAGCGGAGCTCAGACTGTAATGTTCACAAGGTCATCAACACCTGACTTTATATCCTCAGGAGGAGGAGAGGAGGACTTTATATCCTCAGGAGGAGGAGAGGAGGACTTTATATCATCAGGAGGAGGAGAGGAGGACTTTATATCATCAGGAGGGGAGGAGGACTTTATATCATCAGGAGGAGGAGAGGAGGACTTTATATCATCAGGAGGAGGAGAGGAGGACTTTATATCATCAGGAGGAGGAGGAGAGGAGGACTTTATATCATCAGGAGGAGGAGAGGAGGACTTTATATCATCAGGAGGAGGAGGAGAGGAGGACTTTATATCATCAGGAGGAGGAGAGGAGGACTTTATATCATCAGGAGGAGGAGAGGAGGACTTTATATCCTCAGGAGGAGGAGAGGAGGACTTTATATCATCAGGAGGAGGAGAGGAGGACTTTATATCATCAGGAGGAGGAGAGGAGGACTTTATATCATCAGGAGGGGAGGAGGACTTTATATCATCAGGAGGAGGAGAGGAGGACTTTATATCATCAGGAGGAGGAGGAGAGGAGGACTTTATATCATCAGGAGGAGGAGAGGAGGACTTTATATCCTCAGGAGGAGGAGAGGACTTTATATCCTCAGGAGGAGGAGAGGAGGACTTTATATCCTCAGGAGGAGAGGAGGACTTTATATCCTCAGGAGGAGGAGAGGAGGACTTTATATCATCAGGAGGAGGAGAGGAGGACTTTATATCATCAGGAGGAGGAGAGGAGGACTTTATATCCTCAGGAGGAGGAGGAGAGGAGGACTTTATATCCTCAGGAGGAGGAGGCGAGGAGGACTTTATATCCTCAGGAGGAGGAGGCGAGGAGGACTTTATATCCTCAGGAGGAGGAGGAGAGGAGGACTTTATATCCTCAGGAGGAGGAGAGGAGGACTTTATATCATCAGGAGGAGGAGGAGAGGAGGACTTTATATCATCAGGAGGAGGAGAGGAGGACTTTATATCCTCAGGAGGAGGAGAGGAGGACTTTATATCCTCAGGAGGAGGAGAGGAGGACTTTATATCATCAGGAGGAGGAGAGGAGGACTTTATATCCTCAGGAGGAGGAAAGGAGGACTTTATATCATCAGGAGGAGGAGAGGAGGACTTTATATCATCAGGAGGAGGAGGAGAGGAGGACTTTATATCATCAGGAGGAGGAGAGGAGGACTTTATATCATCAGGAGGAGGAGAGGAGGACTTTATATCATCAGGAGGAGGAGAGGAGGACTTTATATCCTCAGGAGGAGGAGAGGAGGACTTTATATCTTCAGGAGGAGGAGAGGGGGACTTTATATCTTCAGGAGGAGGCGAGGAGGACTTTATATCCTCAGGAGGAGGAGAGGAGGACTTTATATCATCAGGAGGAGGAGGAGAGGAGGACTTTATATCATCAGGAGGAGGAGAGGAGGACTTTATATCCTCAGGAGGAGGAGAGGAGGACTTTATATCATCAGGAGGAGGAGAGGAGGACTTTATATCCTCAGGAGGAGGAGAGGAGGACTTTATATCCTCAGGAGGAGGAGAGGAGGACTTTATATCATCAGGAGGAGGAGAGGAGGACTTTATATCATCAGGAGGAGGAGAGGAGGACTTTATATCATCAGGAGGAGGAGGATGAGTGGGTTGAGGATTTTGTTTGTGGGTTTGGTTCAGAGAATCGAGGAGCAGGAATCCTGCAGATTTGATTCTGCGAGTGTTTGAAGTGTCGGTGGCTCCCTGAAGGTGAAGATCAGCTGTACATTCATCTTATCTAAGAGCGAGACTACGACTGGTTTCGCTGTGAGAGATCTTTGTGAGCGCTGCCTCTGATCTCTGACGGCAGCAGCCAATGGAAAAGACAATTTCTCCAGCAGGACCAATAAAATCTCGCACTGCGTTTTTCATCTGTGAGCGGCAGCTGAACACAGTCGCACTGTAAACAGAGCCACTCCATCAGAAACTGCACCATGTATATTAGGTCATTTGGCTCGGCGGGCGAGTCCCATTTAGCAGCTGATAAAAGCATTTGGGATGAATGCTGGAGCCCCGGGGCGGCTTGGAGGAGTCCCTCACCTCATCTGGGTTCAGTCATTGAACGCTCTCCACGGAGCCGTTTGAGACGGCCGGTTGGACGGCTGCAGGGGAAAGTGTGGGCAGAGCGAGACACGCGCAGATGAGCAGGATCAAAGGTGCTGCTGGCCGACGCTTCACACTGGAAAAACCATCGCAGGCTGCAGAGAGACAGAGAGGAGGGAAGTGGAGGTGGTGCTGGTGCTGAAGTGGAGGGCGGGGGTGTATTAATGGTCCACTTTATTGCTCTGTACTGTTAAAATTAAGAGCTCAGATTTCATGACAGCACTTCAGCTGTACATGCTCGACTTCTTCTTCCAGCCCTGGTTTCAGTTTCAGGCTGCAGCGACCCGAGAAGAGAGACGGCTGCTGAGTGACGGACTGACGCAGGACCAGACGGGTCCACGTCCACAGACTGTCACTGGTACTGCAGTACAGAACCCAGTACCACCGTACAGTACTGCAGTATCACTGCACAGCACTGCAGTACTGCAGTATTACTGTACAGTACTGCAGTACTGCAGTACTGTACAGTAATACTGCAGTACTGCAGTATCACTGTACAGGTTTTGTGAAGTACACTGATTCTGGATCATCTTAATATTTGATCTGATCTGCAGCAGACAGACAAACTTCTTGTGTTGTGAGTTTCCCACATCGTCTTTCTGAAGTTGTACTGTCAGAACTCCCCCCTGAGTCCGGAGCGCTGGTGCTGGTGCCGGTGCTGGTTCTGGTTTGACCCTCCTCCCTGTCTCATGGTCTACTTTTCACCCCAACACCTGTCAGCCTCCCTGATGAGCTGTTATCTCGCCTGCAGCAGATAGCAGACAGAACCATCAGATGGGTCGAAGTGGACCGGGACAGAAGCTGGTGTCACCTGGAGGCTGCAGAGATTCTCCTCGATGCAACATTTACGTAACGTACTGATGATGCTCTGACTGAGCTGGAGCTGAAGGACAGATCGTCTGTGATTCTTCTGCTCTTCATCTGTCGCAGCTCACGTAAGACGATCAGCTGCTGGAAGTCCTCTGAAATTTCCCAGGTGACTTATCAATTGTCTGTTCCTTAATCCCGGGCTGCTCCGAACGCCTCATTTCCTAGAAGTTGGTCTGAGCCCCTGCAGACAGCCGGGAGCCTCCTCCTCTCTCCGAGCTAATATCATGAATGTGGAGCACCCTGACAGGTAGCCAGATCAGGAGGGAGCAGCGGCTTTACTGTCGCTGCAGCCAATAAGTGAGTGTGAGGTGACACTTCCCAGACTCCGCTGATGAACTGTCGCACCTCTTTAATTTTGACCCGCAGCGAGAAAGAGTCGTCTAAATCCGCCCACGTCGCTGGTTTTCACATCAGTCTCCTCGGGCCCTGAACACAATCTGTCCGGCTCTGTCAGAGAGTTTTATCATGTCAGCTCTCATGGGAAACTCATTCTCCTGAGGATTTTCATTAATACGGCATATTTACAATAAATTAGGATCCAAAAGATGAGACGTTACTGATCTCACAGGGGAAAGTAAACGTTACAGCAGCACAGAGACGGGCTGAGATGTAAGATGTCTGTCTGAAACGTTCCTCCGTTCGACTCCACTTAGTTGAGTCCTCAGCAACAAACCTGCTGAGAGTGAAGTGGAGCGTCGAATTTGGTTTTTACTGTGAAAAAACGTGTCCTGACCATAAAACACCTGATGTCAGAATGGAGTTTGGTTTAACGTTTGATGTGTTTAAACATCAATAATTCACAGAAGTCGTGGGCAGCAGAGCTGATTCCTGATCTCAGAAACTGGACTCCTTTCTCTAAAACTGATGACACGTCCAAAAGCATTTATAAGACGACGTCTTCATTCCTGAACCAGCAAATATCTTGTTGGCCAGTTGTTTCTCCTGGTGGACGATGTGAGCAGTGAGTCAGAGGGAACCAGACAAGAAACACACGATATCAACCAACGAACAGAATCACGTCTCCGGTTTAACAGAGCGGCTCCGACCACTGAAGACACTGAACACAAGATGTGTTCAAGAGTTCTGGAAACAGTTCGTACTTTAGAGATTGTGTTGAAATAGTTCAACAATGGCATCCATGAAAAATAGTTTCAGGTCCGAACCTTCGTCACGCAGGTGAACATGGAGCGTCCGGGTCGTGTTGTTGTCTCATCAGGTCGGTGTGCAGCAGCTGTGAGCGGCAGGATGAAGGTGTGTGATGATGGATTGTTTTTCCCTCCAGCTCGTCTTGAGGTTGATGGTGGAGGAGCTGCTGGACCGTGGAGGACCACATGGAGTCCCTCAGCCGGTTATTTTTCTTAATGGAGCTCCAGCGTTTAAACACACGAGTCCTCAGAGTGGAGGAGAGGTCCAAATAAAGAAACAGGGAGCCGGGACCAGTACTGACCCGGCCCGGTGAACCTGACCTCTTCTTTTTAAAGACAGACTCAGACACGACTCTCTTCCTGAGTGTCACGGCTCATCACAAACTCCACCTGGAGGAGTATTTTTAGAGGGGAGCTGCCTCAGAAGGACCCTATTAATCAACAAGCAGCTAAATTTACTTTGACATGACATCACGTCCAGATCACCCGGACCGGAGCTGGAAACAGGACTTCACTCAGAGACACCAGCTGCTGAATTTGTTGGTGCTTGAAGCATCTTTTAAAAGCAGCTCATGAAGCCCGAAGAGCTCGACTGCCTGGATATGAAAATAACTCAGATGTGTTGTGTTGCTCTCAGTGAGCAGCCAACTTGACCAGAGATAGAAGAATTTAATCATGCGGCTCTTCTACAATTTCCAAATGTTATCAGACCGAATGGCTCCAATTCTGACCTTAAAACAAGTCGGTGACTGTTTTTCCATCATCCATCAGCTTCGAGGGGAAAAGTCTTGCAGTGCGTCACATGACAATGTGATAACACAGTCTGGCCGTTATGGAAACTGTCTTCAGACCCAGAGCTCCTCCTGGAGCCTTGGCTCCACGAAGTCCGCCATGTTTCTACAGTAGCCCAGGACGGACAAACCAAACACTTTCTCTGGAGAGAGACGTCCATGTTTTTAATGTTTGTATCATCCATCTCAGAGGAGGACGAGACCGTCTGCAGCCTGCAAGGTACAATTCAGCCGAAGAACTTTTGAATTTGGTCATTATCAGCCTTTTATAAGATGAATCTTCACTGTAGCTGCTGAGCTGAAGTCTGATGAGCTCGACTGAACCTGGAGGGTTAAATCTGGTCTGAGATCAGTTGTGACTGATCACAGCAGACGAGCTGATGGAAACATCTGATGTTTTAAATCAAGTCTCAGCTGCTTCAGGTGTTCAGCAGAACGCTGCAGCTCTGTTTTACTGTGACGCTCCAGAACTGTTCTGTGGAGATGATGACAGAACTTTCCTGTTTGGGTGAACTGTCTCTTTAAGTGACTCGGTCTCAGCGCTGCAGATTGACAATAATTGATTACAAATAAATGTTTGGGTTAAAAAAATCTGAGTGATCAAAAGTCACATCCAGTGTTGATCAGTGAATCAGAACCTTATAATGGGTCGATCTCGTCCATGTTTACTTGACCTCTCTGACATCCAGCCACTGTACACACTGATTTGATTGGCTTGTTACTGTGACTCTACCAGCGTGCTGATTGGCTGTCGGACCCCCAGCTTGTTTCTGTTCCCAGGGGCCGCCCCCGCCCCCCCAATCAGCAGGCAGGAAGTAGAACCTCCTGATTATTACGGCTCTCTGTGCTTCTTTCCACCTGCATGTGGTTCTGATTTGGACATGAGGCAAAGTGTTTTCATTGGCCGCCGGCGGCGCTCGGCTTCTTGTTACAGACACTCTTCTGTGCCTCGTCCTCTCCACTTTTATTTCCTCTAACATGGCGGTAAGAGGCTGCTTGGCTGTTCTTCACGCAGCTAATTGGGAGCCACTTCACCCCCCCCCCCCCCCCCCCGCTCGTTATGACAGGGTTAATGGCTTTAGTGAGAGGGTACTTTTTACTGGTCCTGCTGGTTTCTGTTGGGCCTCAGACCAATTACAGTAATCAAAGCCAATATGTGGATCCAGAGAGAGGAGCCACATGTGGGAGTTCAGGTGTAAACCAATCTATGGAGCCTTTCTTCTGCAGCAGAATAACTCCTTGTTTAAAGTGTATTTACGCTGCAGCGCGGCTCGTTTCCCTCCACGGAGGTCAAAACCACCGACCAGCACAGTTTCACCCGATTAATGCTTCACCAAATAACACACAATGTTGTAATGACCCAACCAATCAAACATGAACGTTAATTTAAGCTTTCAGTTTAATGTTTTCCTTCTTCTTCCTTTATTTACTCACTTTACATCTCAAGTTTAATTTTACATTTTAAATTAGATTTTTCTTTGGATACATTTAATCTGGGTCTGATTGCTTCTATATTTACATATTTTCGTTTCATTTCGTTTTCTTTCCACTTATCCGTGAGGGTCGCGGGATGTTGCCGTTTCCCCCTGAGGGGCTGTGGGGCTTACTGGGGCCAAATCCAGTTTCACACAATGGGCAGAGGCCTGGATTCACCCTGGATGAGTTGCCAGCTCATCGCAGGACCCTTACTGATGGCATCTGCACATCAGGAGCAACTTTGGGGTTCAGTATCTTGCTCAAGGATACTTCGACATGTATCTATATATTACATATAATTATTATATTATTTATTTTTCTATTTTTACTTAATTTGAATTATGACCATAAATATTATACATGAAATCCAGATTATAATTAAAACCACAAACAGCTTTGAACTGTGTCTGATATTTCATTAGTCTGATGACAAACTGACACTTTATGTCTAGAAAATTATCTTTGACGAACATCATGAGTGTGATTAATGACACAAATCAAACAGGATCAATATTTTATCTGTCTCTCTTCATTCACTACAAGACAAAGATTTTATCAAATAAAGTCCGTGATGGAAACAGGAAGGGGAACATGAACATTAGCTAGCTAGCGTTGCTGCCGTTAATATAAGCCAGTGATCGCAGCGTTGCTGTGTGAATCACAACATTTTGCTTTATGATTCGAGTCTTTGCAGACGACTCTGTGTTGTTTAGCTGGAACGTCCGCCACATTTTCCACACCACGAGGCTGAAGTCGCGCTGAACGCAGCTGCTGAATATCTTCATTTTTACATGTCATGGCGCCATGACTACAAAGACGGAGTTTGTTATCTGTCAGTCCCATCAGGCTTCTTTCCATCTTCTCCGCTCAGTTCCCACCGCTGACATTCACACAGTAAAAAGTGCCAAATCCGGACCTGCAGCACAGATGTTTACTCAGTCTGTCGGGTTTATTTTTAGACCACGGTGGGGTCAGAGGTCAGCTCATGAGGCATAGACCCACAACATGTGTCAGGGAGAGGAGTCTGGAAAACCAATCAGAGGTGAGGACAGACCTCCGAGCAGAACACACAAACTACAGAGATAATGATCCTCTAATGTTGTGATTCTGAACCTGCAGAGGAGTCACACAGTTAGATTCTTTATTTTCACACATTTTACACTAAAATTAATTCAGTCTGCAGCTGCAAGATTTAGTGTTATTCTGTTTGGAGCCTCTCCTCTTATATTAGCCGTCGAACAGTGATGGTCAGTCGGTGTATTGATGATCCGCTGACAGACCTGAACAAGTTAAAGTCAGATTAAAAGCTTGTAAAACACAGTGAGAGGTCCAGTTGTTTCAAACCCTGCTGCAGCCGTGTCCTTTACATCAGGTACAACATGTCAGATACCAGGTGGTTAAGTTTCCATCAACATCTTCAATTTCATCTCTGCACTTTTTTTTTTTAATTTCCGTTCTTGCTTCACATTTTAAAATTCACTCTTTTATTTATTTGTCACTTTGCATTTTCAAATGATCATTTTACATTTAAAATGTTCTTGTTTCTGTTTCCTTTCCAGATTTAATTTACAGCCTGTTTATTCTAATCTGTGCAGTATATAATAATCTTTTTTAATTTTCAATTTGGAATTATGACCATAAATATTAAAAGGACCCTTTCAGCACAAACGAGTTCAGGCTGAATTATGTTGTTCTCCATTTGCTGCTTTTCTTTACTGTAAAACATTTTCCTGCTCAGTCAGTTTTGTGTGTACAGACTTCAGCCCTGATCGACAACCTGCAGATGAACTCCACCTCATATTTAAATGACGCAGCACAGCAGCACATGTAATACCACGTAATGTCATAATGTCATAATCTTTGTTTTGTACAGTTCAGGTTGCAGTTTTGCCTCCACAGAAACTCAGACGCCTGCATGTTGTTTCCATGTTGCTGCTGCAGAGGAAACTTAGTGTTCTGGGAAAGCCCCCGACCCGCTGACACATGTCCCCCTCCTCTGTAATTGCACCAATTACTTTTCCATAACAGCCCTGAAACACTTATGTATGTGGTTAGAATAACAATTTCCACATGAAACACTTGTTCATTCATAACGTCCAGAGCAGAGCGGGGGATCCTCTGCAGACGTCACGCTGCACTTACATCAGATGTAAAGCTGCTGCAGGGTGTCGCTGTTTGTTCTGAACTCTGATCTGTGATCAGTCAGCCAACTTAAAAACCTCTAAAGATGGAGACAGGTCTGTGTAGAGATGATGGAGACAGGTCTGTGTAGAGATGATGGAGACAGGTCTGCGTGAAGATGTGATGGAGACAGGTCTGCGTAAAGATGTGATGGAGACAGGTCTGTGTAGAGATGGAGACAGGTCTGTGTAAAGATGGAGACAGGTCTGTGTAGAGATGATGGAGACAGGTCTGTGTAGAGATGGAGACAGGTCTGTGTAAAGATGGAGACAGGTCTGTGTAGAGATGATGGAGACAGGTCTGTGTAAAGATGGAGACAGGTCTGTGTAGAGATGATGGAGACAGGTCTGTGTAGAGATGGAGACAGGTCTGTGTAAAGATGGAGACAGGTCTGTGTGAAGATGTGATGGAGACAGGTCTGTGTGAAGATGTGATGGAGACAGGTCTGTGTAAAGATGGAGACAGGTCTGTGTAGAGATGATGGAGACAGGTCTGTGTAGAGATGGAGACAGGTCTGTGTAAAGATGGAGACAGGTCTGTGTGAAGATGTGATGGAGACAGGTCTGTGTGAAGATGTGATGGAGACAGGTCTGTGTGAAGATGTGATGGAGACAGGTCTGTGTGAAGATGGAGACAGGTCTGTGTAGAGATGATGGAGACAGGTCTGTGTAAAGATGGAGACAGGTCTGTGTAGAGATGATGGAGACAGGTCTGTGTAAAGATGGAGACAGGTCTGTGTAGAGATGATGGAGACAGGTCTGTGTAAAGATGGAGACAGGTCTGTGTAAAGATGGAGACAGGTCTGTGTAGAGATGATGGAGACAGGTCTGTGTAAAGATGGAGACAGGTCTGTGTAGAGATGATGGAGACAGGTCTGTGTAAAGATGGAGACAGGTCTGTGTAAAGATGGAGACAGGTCTGTGTGAAGATTTGGTAGTTGTAGTTCAGCAGAAACGCCGAGAAGTGAGAAAGTGAGAAATCTAAATGCAACATAATGTGGGGGAGCTACATCTTCATGCACTGCTGTTGCCACTTTATCTTTTGCTCAGGTGTCATTTCTAGTTTCTGACCGACGCCCACGTTGTAAACAGCAGATGAACCTGCACAGGCTGGTCTTAAAGTGAGGTGTGTTCAGGCTCATTGATGGCATATTGCTGTCTTGGATCAGACCAACAGAACCATGTCTGAGGTCAGTGTGTTAGTACCTCCCAGCTGGAATTATGATATTTAAAAAAAAACATCCCTAAAGGACACTTCTGCTTCCTCCTCCCTTTGCAGATTTGCTAAAATAGAGATGAAAACGTCTTGTTGTCGCTCAACATCAAACTGTCAAACATGAATCTTTAAACAGCGACATGTTTCCTTGTCCCTGCTGTGCACTTTACATTCAGGTCTCTCTCGGCTATAAATGACCCAGAAACTGAGCACAGCTCAGGTCCAGATGGGTCACGGAGTCGGAGCAGCGTGGAAACAGCCCTGAAGTCTGCTTCCTGTCGCTCGCTACCTGTTACCACCTGTCCACGTCCACCCAGTGACCAGCGAGCTGAACAACAGTCATGACACGTGGAAGAAGTTACATAAGTCTGTCATTTAGTAGGTGTGTGCAGATATACGTCCTCCGTCAGCCTCGGCTGCAGGACGTTTACACAGTCCAGGCTTAAATAACCTTATTAATACCCCCTCTCTGAGTATGACATCATGGTAAACAGTCTGATTTGATTGGTTGATGAGGTGATAAGAGTGTATTTATATTGGTCCACAGTGCTGCTTCTTATCATTGCGAGGAGGCTGATGACAGCTGAGTTCACACACCCAGCTGCAGACACTGTGAGAGGCACGTACGGCAGGCCGACGCCCACCGACAGGGAGGTCAGAGGTCACGAGGTGAGGTCATCTCTGTCGGCCTCAGTGTGCTCCACAGTAAGATTCAAAGAAGAGCAGAGTGAACAGTTCTGGATTCTCATCACGTCACAAGATTTCAGCTGTTTCGTTTGATGGGAACATCTACAGTCGCATCACAAGTGATGATTCTACCTGATAAAAATGACTTTTGAGTTTTAAAGCACAGGAAAGGTTGTACATTCAAAATAGTTCACAAGTGTCAGCAGTAAAATGACTCTGCAGGAAGTATTCAGTGTTCACATTCCTAACACTGTAAAAACACTAACTGGAAAGTGTAAAAGTGTATAAGTATAATCAGGATCATGTACAAGTCAACGTACATGTTGCAGTAAAATGTCTCAGCAGGCTGTGAACGAGTCACAAGAAGAGAAACAACGTTTTTATCTTCTGAGGATGAGACAGAATCCAACCAACCAACATGAGAACAGTTAAATGACATTAAATCAGTTGTGTGCATCACTGGAGCAGCTCCTGGTTTACTGCAGTCACAGGATATAATTAATCTCTTAATCATCAGATTTGTCCTCAGCAAGCTTCTGTTTGCCGTCGAGGCTAAAAATACTTGAGTTTTTACTAGAAACCAACGAGCTGAACTGACTTTGTGAAAACAGTTGTGTTCCAGTGTCGAGCAGCGCTGACAGACTTCCACCCTAAACATCCTCGTTTGCTCTTAATGAGCTCGTCAGTTCACTGTGCCGGCTTTATTTCTGATGTTGTGGCTCATCTTTCTATTTTTAACTGTGCTGATGCCGTATCTGTGCCGGACATCTTCCCTCCTCGTTAACATCTGATATGTAACAAATGACTTCAGAGTCCGTTTGGTTGCAGACGACGGAGCTGCGACTGTCTGAAACACCACAAACACTTCAGACTGTTTTCTTTGGCTGTTCTCCAGAAGTGTTAGCAGGAATCAGAACGGTCTCATGAATCTGTCTGTAACTCCGTCCAACCTTCTCCTCCACCCATCGTAACTCGCTCTCTGATCGCTGAATTATTCACCTCCACCCTCATATTTTATTTTGAAATACCTGCTCTACCTGGGAGCAGGAAGTGGACTGTGGTTCCTGTGGTTTCTGCTGCAGTGACCTCACCATGAAATATTTAATGTTCTTCTGAAGAGAAGAACCTGTAACGCCGTCCTGTCGCTGTGATGAGATGATTACAGACGACTTCGCTGTAGTCTGAGATTAATTAACCTCCATCTGAGCACTTCATGTTCTCAAATCAACACCTGAGGATCGTGATGGACAAACAGTTGTCTCCTCTGGTCAAACACGTTTCCCAGCGTGCCTTGCATCGTAACTTTTAGGAAGAAACGACCAGATTAAATAAATGGTGGCTAACCCGAACCTGAAGGACGTTCTTTCTTCGTGATAAAACAGATTTCAAACATTCCCAAAATATAAAACGATTTTAAAAAATGTTTGCAACTCAAACCAGCTGATCTATAACAATGATTGCTTGTTGTTGCCGTGGTTACTAATGCTAGCATCTTCCCCTCCTGCCGACACACACACACACACACACACACACAGGACTGGTAATAGAAGCGGACCCGACTCTGACCCTGTTGATCGTATCAACCTGGATCTGAACCTGTAGGGTTCCTGGTTCAGGTGGATCCACAAGGACGTGTTGTTCAGCCTGAGACCAGAACAGATGTGACCACGTTTGTTCTGTAGACAAACAGCGACAGAATTACGGGTGAAAAACTTTAAAGATGGTGCATGATCACATTTGCACATCTGGAGTGACAGATTCACTCTTTGGACTTCAGCTCAGCTCTGAATCAAGCAGCAGGACCAACATTTGACCTCTGGCCTGGTCGTCGCTGAGCAGCATGTTTGTTTTTGTGCGGCGCTGTAATGAACGAAGCGTTCGCTGCTGCAGCCGTCCTCCAGGCTCCAGGACGCCGTGTGTGTGATCCACCCCGGCTCGGGTTTCTCTGTCTGGGCGTGGAGCTCCGCGCTGAAAGCTTCTCTTCCTTGTTTTGATTGTGAGCAGGGAGCGGCTCGACTCGGCTCCAGGATGCTGAGATCTGCTGACTCCTGACAACACGTCAACACGGGACACGAGGAGGAGATTCAAATCTGATCCCAGAGACTAATGAGAGCTGATCACACATGTAGAAAATCAAACTACAGAATCACATTCAGACGAGTCCAGAATCCACTCAGAGGAAATGTTACTGAGCGCGAATCAGCCGGTCCGATCTTAAACCAGGAGCATCTTCTCTGTTAGCTACAAGTGTAATAGTTTTACACTGCAAGTAAATGTTCTATAAGTGAACACATTGTCGACTATTTGTACATAATATTTGCACACAGTGCTGCGTTACTATTGAAGTGTTAGTTTAATACTTGAAATATACCTTCAACTGTTGGAGGAGAACTTTTGTTTAGAGGTCAACAAAATCCTGAGGACTCATCTGGAGCACTGCAGGAGCCTGGAGTCTGGTTCTCAGGTAATTAAAGGATGAAATGTAAAATAAATCCAGTTTGTTTCACACACAGACTGTGACAGATACTGAGGTCGTGCTCTCTCTGACTCGAAGCCTTCGGGCAGGTCGGAGGTGTTTTCTCTCGGAGTCGTGTGCGGGCTGCCGGCGTGAGAAAATTCAGACTCCTGTGTAATTATTTCCACTTTTAGTTTCCTCAAATGATTTTCTTCATGTGGACACACAAAGCTCTACAGTCAGAGTACCTGCAGTCCTCCCTCTTCCTGACGCTGGACGTGTTTCACAGGATCCTGCAGGATGAACGGCTCGTTTCCGTCCTGGATGAAGCCGCAGGGAGGACGCAGACGACCGCTGAGGAACCAGCAGACCACAAATCCAAGATCAGCTATGACATAAATCCCCAACCTGGTTAGTGATGACAGAACAGATCTGAGTGTTCCCAGGTCAGATCAGTCAGCAGGTTCCATGATGTCAGACTGACACGACCAATCACTGATCATCAGTCATCAGACGGGCTTTAACGTTTCCTTCTCTATGACATTTAGTCATTTATTTATTTCTGTGTACAGTTTTGTGAAAGGAAATTCTTCATTGACGTCTCAAATTTATCACAGATGTTACAGTTTGAACTAGAATGACACTCGTAGAGCGCATACCTCCGCTACGACGAAGTGAAGGAGGAGAGTCTGTAACAGACCAGAGACCAGAGACCAGAGGCGTCCAGGTTCTCGTCTGTCTGTGGACTCTTCAGCTCAGCCTGGACTGATGAGACGCCGTGTGTCTGTTGTGTGTCTGTGAGTTGGACCTCGTCCTCTGAGTCTGGACTGTCAGATACGTGACGTACGTGTATGAATTTTATGAATAACCAGCCGTCCGTCTGTCCGTTCATCATGAAAGCTGCTTCCTCAAACAAACTCATCAGTCAAAGATCTAATCGTCTGAATATCTCCTTTCTTGAGTTTCGTATTGTCCTCCAGGTGTTTCGCTGCAGGACGTCTCTACATGTTGTTCAGTTACAGACATGAACCACATTCAGCTTCTCTTTCTGTCCGACGATCTGGTTTGTTTTCCCTGAACTCCAGCGTCAGACACCAACTCTGTCTTCTCTTCATGGAAAATGTCCTCCACAAATTAGCTATCCAAACATCAGTTCCAAATTGAATAATTCAGCCCAATTAGCAGAACAAACACACACTTTCACACATGTTAATTGGATTAACGAGCTGCACTTAACTGTTTCCGTCTTTAAACCGACATCCTCTCCTGTAACGAGGCTGCATTGATTAACTGCTAACAGCAGACACGCTAGCAGAGCGCGACGCGTCCAGCTGAAGTCGCTCCAACAACAACCGGACGGTGTTTGAAGTGTGAGTGAGCGTCCGGCAGACCTGAACAACAACACAAACGTTTCCAGGCCACCAAAGAAGAAGATGCTTGAGTCAGTGTGTAGGCAGAGGAGAGTGTCTGTGGAGCTAACAGCCGTCTGATTAGCACTGAAGAGGAGCTGGAAGCTAACCAGCTCAAAGGACGCTTCGTTTCAACAAAGACACCAAAGTCTTCAAGACTCAACACGGCAAGTTTAAACTCACACTTCAGACTTTTCTTAAAATTAATTATCAGATTTAAGTCAGAATTATGGAAAAATAAACCTAAAAGTCGTCCAACAACATCAACACTTAATTAATGTTGCTGTTATTGAAGTTCTGCTGCTTTGCATCAACACTGGTCCAGATAAAGAGTCCGGGTCCAGATGGACCCTTCAGATCACAGACGGGTCATGAAATCAGAGTTTCAGTCTTTAATTCAGTTGCATTATGACGTGTCGGCCACCAGGTGTCGCCGTCTGGACTGACTGCAGCTGTTGTTGTTCAGACTGGGCTCAGAACCGCTCCGAGTGCCGGGCATCAGAACTGTGTGTGTGTGTTTCCAGCTCTTTACAGAGCTGGCCTGTAGCTGGTCATGGTGATCCTCTGTAAAAGCTGTTAAGGGTCTGTTGATCTTTGTGATTACATGTCGTCTTGGCACCGGCAGGTCCGAAGATTCGTGGGAGGTTCTGAGAAACATTAATGCGAGGGAGAAGTGTTTGGCTGGTGTGGACGGAGCTTTTAGCACATTCCTGTGCAGCAGAACGTAGACGTGGTCTGGGTTCAGTCCTGGTTTGTCCCTGCCTCGCTCTCCTCCTGGAGGAAACTGAGCAAACTTTAAGCCAGTCAATCAAACGCCTCGAGTCTGAGTCAGCAGGTTGTGGGTTCTGCCGTGCTCCCGACATCTGAGCCGGTTTTTACTCCCCACTGAAGAAAGGTGGTTCTGTGTTTGAAGCGTGCTCTGTCTTTTCTCTGTGGAGGGACGTGATGGTCCAGGAGATGATTGGGACTTCAGACGAGCTCACTGATGGTTTTACTTTGACTGACAGTCAGGAAACAAACTGAAGGTCCAATATGGCGGCACGTGACTTTGGCTCAGTTCTTGCTGTCATTTGAAATATGAATTATTAACTGATGTTGTGTTCTGGTGTGTAAATGAAGCTTCGTGTCATTAATTTGTCCCGTCGTGTTAACTTCCTTCAGTCAGAGGGGAGTCCTGACTCGGCTCTGAGGTTTGGACCTGACCACAGTCTGGTCTCCTTCTCTGCCAGGTTTACTGTTCTGTGGCCCGCGCCGAAGGCTCGAGGCGGCCCGGAGGCTTTGTGGATCCCCGGCCTTCCAAGAACTCTCTGTGGGCACCGGGCGGCAAAGCCTCAAAATCCACAGGGCATAAAGACTCTTACTGTCACAGCTTCAGGAAGCAGCTGGCAGGAAGAGATGAGGACGGACCGGGTCGAACATGCTGATGGAGGTGAAGGAGCTGGAAGGTGGAGCGGGTTGTTGACGTCATGGTGGCAGAATTACTGAACAGACTGATCAGAGGACGGTAGACAGAAATATGAGCTGAGGCCTGGAAGCTCGAAGGTGTTGATGACAGTGATCAGAACCAACCGGAACATTATGATGTCATCACGTAGAGCAGCGGAGCCAAACGTCCCTCTGAGGGCGACAACTGGACTGAACCAGGATCCTGAAGCCAAACTGCACGCTGACCTGTAATCTTTAATCTCATTTAGACTTCCTCTGTTTTAACTTTAATATTTCAATTCAGCATTTCAACAGAGTTAACGCTACATGCTGCTAACAGTTAGCAGCCATTAGCTGGTTAGCGCAGGTAGCAATGGAGCAGGCTAACTGTGTTAGCATGCTAACTTCAGTGGATAGATCTTCATGGTGATGCGTCACATGTTAATGATTATGTTAATTCATTTTTTATGTTTCCACATAGGAGCGAAAAAAAGAAATAATCATGACCTGTAATCTGTTTAATAACTCAAACTATTATTTTTTTTGTTGAAATGAGAAACGTAACATGTTTGTTCTGCAATTCAAGTCATTCTTTATTTAGTTCCATTACTGAAAAATAATTTCTGTCTTTAATTTTAAAATAAATTGGCTGCTGCGTCGTCTCTGGTCCTGTTTCTCTGCCGCTCAGCTGAAGTTGTGTCGGTGCCCCTGTGAGGCCACATGCAGAGAGAACAGCGTTAACATCGTGGAAACAAACCTGTCACTTTAAAAAGAGAAGGACGAGAACAACATGTGGGTTCCTCTGGTGACGTGCCGCCTCTTGTTTGTGTTGCAGCTTTAAATATATAACTGCTATATTAGAGGAAGTCAGGGAGGTGCAGTCTCCCGCCTGCTGTGCCTCTCTGCAGCGCCGGGCTCGTCGGGTCCAGTGGGCCAGATCTCTGAACAATGGCGCGGCCCCCCTCAGACGGGCCTGCACTTCATGTTTCATGGAGGAAGTCGACAGTATTTCAAACATTCGCGTCGGGCAGAAAACTGAGCCAGTTTTATTTAACGGCCTCTGAGTTTCTGGCGACTCTGCGTTCACAATGAGCTCCACTGGGAAGAAGTCTAACTCTGTGAGCAGAGCGCTAAGACGTATTTCTAAACAGTCTTTTAATTCCCACAGTAAAAATGTGCAGCATATACTGAGCTTCTTTGTATGGAACTGATTTCTGAAGCTATAACCTGTTTCCTGTCTGAAGTGCTCTTTAAAGAGCTGCTCACAAATAATGGAAAATGTTGCTGCTAAGCGAGCACTAATAGTTGGATCCGGCTCATAAACATGCGGCTGTGTATTAGAATTTAATTAAGCATCAGAATCACCGGGTTGAGTCCCATTTTTCTGCTGTTTGGTTTGGAGAGCGCTCCACATACCGCCGGGTGAAGTCAGCTCAGACTTGGACTTTCTTCATCTATTTGTAATGATTTTACATGTTTATGACTGTGACTCATTGAAAAGAATGTTTTCCATCACTGAGTGAGGTCTCTGCTGCAGCCACCCACTGCTGCTCCTCCATACAGCACCTCCACCTCCACCAGCCGGCTCCCAGCATGCATCCTGGTAATCAGCCGCAGCGAATCAGAACGAGGCTCCACCAACCTGACGAGCTGCTGGCAGAGTGCAACTCATTACTGTGCTCACTGATGAAGGCTGAGCTGAATGCTAACTGTGCAGCTAAACTGTTCAGAAGAACTGTTTCCCTTTTTTTTCATTTTATGTATTTTTTTTTTTGTGTGTGTATTTTTCTCACAAAAAAATTTAAAACAAACATCACATCATGTCACCCTTTATAGTTTAATTAATGCCCAAATGTTTTAAGTATTATTTTTATTGATGTATTTATTGATACATTTTTTAGTTTTAACTTGATTGGTTTGATTTGAGGCATTTCTCAGATGATCAGATTCAGTGTGCCAATAAAAGAAATAGATTTTTTTTAATGCCACTCTGGTACTCTGATGCAGCTGTAATCTGTAAAGTAACTAGTAACTAAAGTTATGTAATAAATGTAGTGGAGTACAAAGAATAATGTTAGTCTGTTAAATGTGGTGCGGTGGAAATATGAAGTAACAGAAAATGGAAACAGTCGAGTGAAGAAGAACCTCAACAGCACATTAGTTGAGTAAAACTACTTAGTTACTTGTCATCACAGCACATAAAGCAAAAGAGGAACAATTATTACATGTAACTAAAGTCATGATTTGGCTTGATATGAAACGATGAACATGTTTTATATTTGCTCAGAATGTGAAAACATCTGGATGTGGTGACCTGAGTCATGTTGTCTGTGAGCTGCTTCACCTCATGTGTTAGAGAACGCTGCCACCATGTGGACCGACGCTGCAGCAGCTCCACAGTCGTCAGGGTCAAAGGTCAGGATGACACACAGCAGCAGGACGACAGACAGAAAGTCTGATAAAAGGACGACTTGTGACTTTAACTTAGTCTTTAAACTTCCTGTGTTCAGGTGTGATGATCGTGCTGTTCACACTAAAACACCTGAAAACTGCAGAGACTTTAATGTTTCTGACTAAAGTTTAAAACTAATCAGTAAAACTTTGTGCTCCTTGTATCAGCTGTTAATGAGATTATTCCATTCAGACGGGCTGAAGCCCCGCCCCTTCCTGTGGACCTCAGGGGACTTTATCACAGTTAAACTGTGTTCAGTAGTGGACAAGGAGACAGAGTACTGATCCGGTCTGAACTGGGTCAGAATCTCTCACATGATGTTTGTCAGTTTGTTGTAGTTTTGTGTTAAAGCTCAGTGAACAACATCGTCTCATCAACACGGCACCAGAACCAACATGGAGCCAACCATGTAGGAAAAGGTTCTGAACAAGATGAACATGATGATAAATCTGCTCATAGTGACAACTGCAGCTCTGGTTCTGGTTCAGTTCTGTGAGCTGCTGATCCAGGAGGTTTGATGTCTTATTTTTCTGACTCGTCACCCTCCTGCAGCTGCTTATTCATACAGAATACAGATTACAGATTAGTGTAATGTAGTAATTGTAATCCTGTTAGTAATCCCATGTTTCATCAGTTGTCTCTGTAATCTGATTACATCTTTTTTCTGTAACTTTGATGTAACACAGTCACCTTTCTCTGTGTCCTAATGATGTAATCTGTTACATGTACTCCATTACTCCACAAACCTGCTCCTGAATGAACTGCAGACAGCAACTTGTAGGGTCCTCACTGATGCATTCACTTGTAGTAGGACATCACAGCTCTCTGATTACCACAGACCTTTAAACCACTCGATTATGTTTATGTACGTAAACTGTGTGGAGATGTGTGTGTACACACACACACACACACAGGTAAACTCAGAGGGGAGGAGCAGCTCAGTGTCACCTGAGAGGCTGAAAGTGAAAGTGTTCAGTCCGTCAGACTCCATGTTGAGAGCAGAACAGACAGAAGAAGACGGAGGAGGAACAGTAAAGTGTGAGGCAGGTGAGTGTTAAAACAAGGTGTTTGTGATGTTACTGTGAGAGTGTGAGTCAGTTTAGTCTCTGTGGACTGTAGAGGAAACACATGTTAGAATAAAGTCAACACTTTGATTCTTTGACGGCATGTTGATATTCAGGATTTTATCTCTCATACACTTCACATCCTTCCAACATGTCAGGATTAAGATGTCTCCAAATATCCAGCAGATTTAAATCTTTCATCAAATGTTGGATCAGTTTTCTTGATGTGGCCTGTGTGTCGTCAGAGCCTGTTGAACGTCTTTCACTGGGTCCAAAGTGTGATTGGAGTTTTATATCACCTGCTATAAAGTTACAGATTAACACTAAGAAAGTATTGTAGAAATCTGATTCTCATCGTTAGGACCATAAACATTCATGTAATCATTAACAGATCCTTGAACAATAATTAATCTACAAAGCTGTGACAGGCAGCAGGTTCACTGTGATGACGACTGCTGCTCAAGCTAACAAGGAACAGAAAAAGGCTGATCTGTCGCCTCGTGTTACATTTTGTAAATCCTGACTCTTGAGCTTCATTATGAGAAAACAGTGGATCCTGATACCTGGACTGTCTTTGACGAAGGTGAGCCAGGTTTTCCACCTGTGGCTCCACCTTTCCTCTTTATTCAGTCCCTCCTGCTGTCAGACAGTTTGGATTTCTCCCTGTGTGAGAAGAAGCTGTGAAGGAAAGATGATTCTCTGTTTGATGATCCCCTCATCATGTAGCCGCTGTTACTCTTCATCTGTTTCTTGTGAATGTCTGCAGACACATCTGAGTCAAACGAGTCGGTCTTTATAACAAACTTCAGCTTCACTCCAGCTGCTGGTTCTGTCTGTAGTTCAGACTCTTGATAATCAGAGTTCTTGGTGGAAGTGTGTCTTCGTTCTCCTTTCATTGTTGTGGTGGACAAATTCTGTGTGCACGCTCCAAAGCCAGACGAGCACGAGCCTCCATTTCTAGAAAAACCTCACAAGCATCTCGCCCTTCCTCATTCTCTGACAAACCCACTATCCTCAGATTATTCCTCCGACTTCAGTTCTCCATGTCGTCGTCTTTCTCTGTCAGCAGCTTCACTTGAGTTTCCAAAGTGTTTGTACGAGCCTGAAGTTGAACAATGTCGTCTTCTGCCCTGATATACGTTCCTCTGCTTCCTTCACTCTGTAACTTCTTTAATTAATGAAAATATGCCATCTGTTCTTTTTTGAGACTGTTTTTTCCATCCCCTTGACAACTGTAAGACGGTTACTCTTATGCTACCTCTCAGCACTTCTCCATAACCAGACCTTACCTCTTCTTACAGAATTCCTATGAGAGTTCGCGAGATGTGCAGGATTTTATCAGAACCAGTAGAATAAAAACAGATTTGAAGCAGCACCGAGGAAATCCTGACAGAGATTTTTAGACATTCATGGGAATCCAAATGAATTCTGTCTGGAGTTTCCTGTTGGACTTGTTGATAAAGATCCAATCCTCTATGTTTCTCCTGATTCTTGTGTTCTGAGCTCACAGTTCATGTTTCACCTCTCAGACCTGAAGATGAGTGTTTGTGTGGAGGAAGAGTTGGACCGAGCAGAACCTGCAGGATCCATCTGTCCGTCTATGAAGAGTGATCGGTCCAAACATGAACCTATAAACTTCAGTCCTGAACCTGGACCATCAGACACAAAGTAAGAGCACTGAGACGACTCATTCAGTGTTTGCTGGTAATGTGTTGCTGTAGAGTAACATCAGGCTCCAGGACTGAAGAAACACTAACATAAAGTCTTTGAAAGCCTCCTGAACACTAACATGTCTGAACTCAGTCAGATCCTGGAGGACACTAACAAATCTCAGCAGGATGAAATAGATGGTGGAACCATGACGTATGTTTGTAGGCTAACCCTGAAGTTAGCATCGCTCTGGCTCCCTCCACAAACAGCCTGGCAGATTTTTGACTTGGATTTTGGATTATTGCAGAAAACAAACACGAGTTTCTGATACTGACACGTTTTGTTCTGAGAGATAATCTTCACACATCATTTTCATGACACACTAAATGCTGAATTCAAGATGAAAAGTATCCACACTTTGACTTTTCTCTGTGAGTGTCTGAGCTTCTCAACACTGTCGACCAAATCTGGATGTTTTTAACAACAGTCATCAAATCATTGTAGTTCTAATGAAATGTGTTCACAGAGAGAAGAAGCAGCCCACCTGCTGTGTTTGGTGTCAGGACGTCCTGAAGGATCCGGTCTCTACCAGCTGTGGACACTGGTTCTGCAGACGCTGCATCACCTCATACTGGGACCAGTCTGCTTCACCAGGAGACTCCTCCTGTCCCCAGTGTGGAGGTAAGACCCAGAACAACAGCTGGACTGTGGACAGACAGTCAGAGACAAACTGTACAAGGAAAGAGATTAGTGATGTCACACATTAACCAATGAGAAGAGAGTTTGTTCTCCATATGCTCAAATGGAGATGGGGAACTATTAAACTGTGTGTAAAGCAGAAACATCAGTGTTCACACCGACTAACATACTGACACAAGAACCACAGATTGTAATGAAAGTGATCATTTTTTCAATTTGCTCATTGATTTCTGATTGTCAACACTTAATTCTCTTTTCAGTGAATGTTGGTCTGCAGGAGGTTTTAGATGAACATAAGATCAGTCTGAGGAGGAGATGTGAACATGTGACTGAAGGAAGTGATGGAACAGGAAGTGATGGAACAGGAAGTGGAACCCTCCTCAGCAGGATCTACACTGAGCTCTACATCACATCGGGACAGAGTGAAGAGGTTAATACCCAACATGAGGTTTGGCAGCTTGAGACAGCTTCCAAGAAGAAGACCTTCAGTGAAACTCCAATCAGGTGCTGCGACATCTTTAAAGCCTCACCTGACCAACAGAGACGCATCAGAGTGGTTCTGACCAACGGCGTCGCTGGAGTTGGAAAAACCTTCTCGGTGCAGAAGTTCACTCTGGACTGGGCAGAGGGCTCCAAAAACCAAGATGTCAGTCTGCTGGTTCTGCTGTCGTTCAGGGAGCTGAACCTGATCAGAGATGAGCAGTACAGTCTTCTCAGGCTGCTCCATGTTTTCCATCCAACATTACAGAAGGTGACAGCAGAGAAGCTCGCTGTCTGTAAACTTCTCTTCATCTTTGACGGCCTGGATGAAAGCAGACTTTCACTGGATTTCAACAACCATGAGGTCGTGTCTGATGTCACACAGGAGTCATCAGTCAGCGTGCTGCTGACAAACCTCATCCAGGGGAAGCTGCTTCCCTCGGCTCTCGTCTGGATCACTTCCAGACCTGCAGCGGCCAATCAGATCCCTCCTTCATGTGTCGACAGGGTAACAGAAGTGCGAGGCTTCACTGACGTCCAGAAGGAGGAGTACTTCAGGAGGAGGTTCAGTGATGAAGATCTGTCCAGCAGAATCATCTCACACATCAAGACCTCCAGGAGCCTCCACATCATGTGTCTGATCCCAGTCTTCTGCTGGATCACTGCTACAGTTCTGGACCACATGTTGACTACAGACCAGAGAGGAGAGCTGCCCAAGACCCTGACTGACATGTACTCACACTTCCTGCTGGTTCAGACAAAGAGGAAGAAGCAGAAGTACGATGAGGGACGTGAGACGAGTCCACAGGAGCTGACGGAGGCTGACAGGGAAGTTCTTCTGAAGCTGGGGAGGCTGGCGTTTGAACATCTGGAGACAGGAAACATCATGTTCTACCAAGAAGACCTGGAGCGCTGTGGTCTTGATGTCACAGAGGCCTCGGTGTACTCAGGAGTTTGTACAGAGATCTTCAGAAGAGAGAGTGTGATCTTCCAGAAAACAGTCTACTGCTTTGTTCATCTGAGCGTTCAGGAGTTTCTGGCTGCAGTCTACATGTTCCACTGTTACACCAACAGGAACACAAAGGTGGTGGAGGACTTCCTGGGAGGTTGGAGGTATTACAGTGACTCATCCCTTGATGACTTCCTGATGGGAGCCATGCAGAAATCCCTGGACAGTAAAAATGGCCACCTGGACTTGTTTGTTCGCTTCCTTCATGGCCTCTCTCTGAAGTCCAACCAGAGACTCTTAGCAGGCCTGCTGGGTCAGACAGACAACAGGCCAGAAATCATCCAGAGAGCCATCAACAACCTGAAGGAGATGAACAGTGATTGGATCTCTCCTGACAGAAGCATCAACATCTTCCACTGTCTGACGGAGATGAACGACCACTCGGTTCATCAGGAGGTCCAAGAGTTCCTGAAGTCAGAGAACAGATCAGAGAGGAAACTCTCTGTGATCCACTGCTCAGCTCTGGCCTACATGCTGCAGATGTCAGAGGAGGTTCTGGATGAGTTGGACCTGATGAAGTACAACACATTATGGGAGGGACGACTGAGACTGATTCCAGCTGTGAGGAACTGTAGAAAGTTTGTGTAAGTCCGGTTGTGTTAAACATGATGAAGTGAGGTAAAGCTGAAGCCTTCAGTATTAAAGATCAACACTTTACACACATGAATAATATAAAAGCTCAACACTAAACACGTTTACCAGAACAAGTATTAAACCTGCTGATTGAATAAATGATCATCAACAAGCTCAGAGTAGAAATGACATGAAGTCGTCTTGTTTCCAAATCATTCAACTCAATTATTACCCAGAAAATGATAATAACACAGTGTTTAGTTGTAATTCTTGTGTTTGTGCAGTGGGAGGCATTAAATGAATGAAACAGGAGATGAAAAGCAGATGGAGCGACAGAATAAAATGCATCAAAGATTGAGAAAATACACACAAACACATAAGTGAGGTAAATACATACGAGTGCAGTTCCAACCTACAGTGACTTCACAGTTCACTGATCATCATGTGAACATGAAGCTGAACCAATATAAATCACAGCAGCCTGTAAACTAACATCTGACACGTTTACATCTCACTTATTTCAACACTTTTGTCCTAAACTGTCATTTCTGCTTCATTATTTCCCTCGAGGACACTTCAACATGTATTTCTGTTTATTTATATGGCACTTTAAAAGCACTCACATCAGTTTGTTGGACACAAATAAAACTGCACAATGAAAGAGTCACAAGAAAAGTATTACAGGGACAATTACAAATATTAATATAAAGACAGCAGAATGAAGAAAACAGACAAACAGAAATATGTCAAACCAAAATAAAACAGAGATGAAATCATCAGAATCAGCCGTTAAAAGCCGTTTTATACAGGTGTGTTTTGAGGGGGATTTAAAATGGGCCACTGATTCAGCCCAGCTGATCTCCTCAGGCAGGTCAAAGTCTGGAGGCTCATGTGGAGCCGAGGAGCTCAAGTTTCAAACTACCAACCTTGTGATCGGTGACTGAGCAGCTCAGGCTGAACAGCTGACCAGCTGAGCTACAGCTGCTCATGTTCATGTGCTTTATGATGCAAAATGTAAAGAGTCTGTTTTCATAGTAAAGAGTCAGATTTTATCTGATTTAAATGTTTTATTATCTGTATTCACAGACTGGCTGGCTGTCGACTCTCAGAGACTCACTGTGAAGTCGTCGCCTCAGCTCTGAAGTCCAACCCCTCACATCTGACACATCTGGACCTGAGCTACAACAACCTGAGTGATTCAGGAGTGAAGCTGCTGTGTTCTGGACTGGAGAGTCCAAACTGTCGACTGGAGACTCTGAAGTCAGTTCATGTGTTTTTTCTCTGTTTATTACATTTAAATCTAGAACAGAAGTTTTACATTTCCTTCGGTTCACACACACAGACACACACACACACACACACACACAGCTCAGTCTGATCAGTGATGAAGATGATGGAGGATGAAGCTCTCAGTCAGTCAGCTGTGTGTTGATGGAGATGACAGTGGTGATGAAGATCTGTGCTTTGATTACAGATTTCTATGTGTGTGAGACGGAGCTGCTCTTTGTGTTGAAGGTGAATCGATGGTGTAGAACTTTTCTGTTTGCTGGTTGAAGTCTGTCGTGTGATTAAAATGACGTCGCAGGCTGCTTAGAGTCCGTACATCCAACAACAATTCCCACAATTCCTCGGGAACAATCCCATAATTCCTCTGCAGTTTCCTTCAGGTCATTTCCTCAGCCAGTAGGAATGAGATGGATCGCTGCTGGAACTGTGAAATAATTCTTTAGAGTAACTGTGGTCAGTTGTGCACCAGAGGCAGGTTCAGAGTTCACCTGGCTCTTATGCTCACTGTGCCTGCAGCGAACAGAAGCAGGATGTTGGATTCACTTCTGTTTGCAAATCCACTCAACTGGTTTTCTTTAAGAGCTGTTGGCTCAGATATTTGTAGAAAGAAGCTCAGTGGTACGACGTGTTGTCTGAACACATCTGCAGCTCAAAGTGTTCACAGCTGTTCCAAACAGCCAAAGGTGGAGTGAAGAGCTGCTGGAGACACAACAATGGTTTAAATATGGAGAAGACGTGTCACATGTTCAGACAGTCTCTGCTGAAGACGTTCATAGTGTTTCACTCAGCTGTTCATATGAACAGTGACAGAAATAGTTGTGTAACAAAAGAACAAAGAGCTGAGAGAGAAGTTCAAACCCCGCCTCCTTTCTCACCTGCACTCAGGTGACCAATCACACAGTGAGGTGTGTGTTAATGTTGGATTGTTGGTTTTAAAGTGACAGACACTGCTGGACACAGACCGTCCTGATGTGACATCAGAAAGGTGTGGCCCCACTCACATTTAAATCTGTCAATACAAAGTGTTGAATCTTTGAAAAAGGAGCTTTGATGATGTTAAAGTCACACTGGACAAAAGACACATGATGTAATTTAATGTCCTCTCTGATTGGACACACTGCACGTGTTGACTGTCTGAAACTCTGAAGACAAACTTTAGAACATGAAGATATTAAACTGCTGATGTCAGTTATAAATGTGACAACATTATTTCACATGTTATTGTTGTTTTCACATGTTTACATCACATGTTAATATGTATTTTAAACCTTTGCTCACACTTTCACAACATTATTTAAACTTTATGAATCTTAGTGTTCATGTCATCAGGTCTGAAGGGGATCTGACCTCATAGATTTGATGCTGATTGACTCTGAGCATCTTGTTCAGCTTCATATTTAAAACAGATCTAATATAACATTAAACATTCTTCACTGGTTGATTCTCTCTGAACCTCTTAATCATTTGATTCCTTCGTGCTTCTGTGAATAAAAACAGAAACCAGTGTTTTCTTCTCTGTCAGACGATAACAATCATGTTTTTTCAGAAACTTCATGATGACATGTGACGTTTATACTGACTGAAATATTTAAACTCAGGATGATTTTGATCTGAAACAGTAGAATCAAATCTTCAGTCAGTTTCTGTTGGTTTCTGTTTGGCTGCACAACATGAGTTTGTATAGATGGAGCCTCTGGTGGAGCTGCAGAGTTTAAGAGGTGGAGTCACAACGTCTTTACTGAAGCAGCAGCACGTTGTCATTAATATTAATGAGAGCTCTGTTTCTCTTTGTGTATCTGACAGTTTTGGACCTGCAGCCTGTTGGTTCAGGTGTTTGGAGCTTCATTTATATCTGAACTTGTTCAGCTCTGAACAGACGTTTAAACACTGAATGATTTCAAGCAGGAACGTTGTCTTCTAAACTCACTTAATTTGTTCTTTATTCAGATTGCGTTACTGCAGTTTGTCAAAGATCAGCTGTGATTCTCTGGCCTCAGCTCTGAAGTCCAACCCCTCCCATCTGACAGAGCTGGACCTGAGTAACAACAACCTGCAGGATTCAACTGTGAAGCTGCTTTGTGATTTTCTGCAGAGTCCAAACTGTCGACTGGAGACTCTGAGGTGAGTTCACTGACTCTCTGTTACTGTTGGACATCTTAAATGTTTAATTAATAACTGAAGCTAATTTATGTTCAAACATAAATTTGTAAAAGTCCTTTTGTTCATATTTTCATGTTTTTTGATTTAATTTAGTGTGCAGTCACTAAAGACTTGTGTTTCTAAAAGAAACTGTAGAAAATGTAAATTAATTAATATTTTTTGGAAACCAAAGATCCTGTGAACTCATGTTCGATTTAAAATCATCAAGTTCACTTCACTGTCTGAAGTGTGTTGAAGAAAGAAAGTCTCAGTTTGTCATAAAACTAATAAAATATAAGACTGTGAAAATATGTGATTATAAAGACGACACAGCCAACAGTCGTTAAGTGACGAAGTCGTTCACTGAGCAGTTTAAAAAACTACATGAGATTTTACTTTATTTACTACAAACAGACACTTTCTAGACTGAAATCAGGTCCCATGAGGTCGACCTGAAGGGGCGGGGCTTCCCCTCCCTATAGAGAGGTGTAGTCTGTAGTCCTAAAACCAGAAATCTGTTAGCATGTTAGCATGTTAGCACATCCTGTTCCCTCGTCTCAAAGTCTGTGAGTGTGTTGAATGTGTTTTCAGTTAAATGTGTGTAATCAGGTGTGTGGTTACCACAGACTGAACATATTTACATGTTTTTTTCTCCAACATAAAATTATCATTAAATGTCCAACAGTTTAATTCTGAAACTCTTCATGTGCTAACAACAGTTAGCGGTTGCTAACAAGTGTCTGAATGAGACTACAGAGGTTGTCGGGGACATTAAACGTCCTCACAGCGAACACGGAGACTCATCTACTCACTAGTCCGTCTTTACAGGCCACTTTAGTTACACACTGTTCTAACTGGTGGGAATTAAACAGTTCTGGATTCAAATATCAATGTATGTTAGAGAAGATGTCAGGATGTGAGAGGAGGGGAGATTCCCCTTCACCTGAGGTGTGGGGAGGTGTCAGGGATAGAACAGGTGAGGAGTTCATATGAGGATGATAACAGAAGGCAGCTAGGATGACACTTATTGTCCAGTCAAACATCAGAGGGTCACTGCCTTGGGGAAGGCATGAGTAACACCTGTCATAAAGTATGTAACCACTGTTCTGCTGTATACAAGTCAAGACAATGTGGAAGACTGCAGAGAACACTGTGGCTCTTCTCTCCATGCTGCATGTATTAAAGACAAACTGTCTCCTGTGTTTATCTGATCGGCTCTTCTGATTGGCCCTTTTACAGACCGCCCATCAAACTATTCAGAACCAATATCGTCTGATAACAATCAGAGCACCTTAATTAGGACACAGTGATGTTGAGCTGCACATTTAAACCTGAACACATCTGACTGGATTATAAACTGATTTTTATCTTCATCATTTGTTCTTTATTCAGATTGAGTTGGTGCAGTTTGTCAGAGATCAGCTGTGATTCTCTGGCCTCAGCTCTGAAGTCCAACCCCTCCCATCTGAGAGAGCTGGACCTGAGCTACAACAAGCTGCAGGATTCAGACGTGAAGCTGCTGTCTGATCTGAAGGACAGTCCACACTGCAGACTGGAGACTCTGAGGTCAGTAGAGGGTTGGAGTCAGTCCACGCTGGTTTCAGCAGTATTGTTCTGAACACAGTCAGTATCAAGTGAAGCTGTGAGAGGAGAACGGTGACTGGCTTCATGATTGGACAGAGAGACAGAGAGAGAACAGTCAGCCAATCAGACGAGCCAGAAGCTTGTTGTGATCTGGTGTTGAGTTGATGTGAAGACGACTGTTGTTGTTGTGTTCGTGTCTACAGGAAGTAAAGCTGGATTACAGCTGACAGCATCACAGGATGTGTAGAGACAGTCGTCCTCATTCATCACATGTGATTTCTCTAAAACACTAAAGAACTGATCAGCCGATCTGTGTCACAGCTCTCAGGTCTACGGTGGCCCTGAAGGTCAAAACACAACAACATTTCACAACAACATCAAACTGTCCACAGGGACTCGGGTTCTGTCCAATTACAAACAAGAACGCTGTCCCACTTTTTCTGTAATCTGAGGTGTTGATGTGTTTTGACCTTCAGGGCCACCGTACAGATCAGTCTGACTGAAGCCTGCAAATAACTGCTCTGGTTTCAGAGAACCATCATTACATTTAGTAACCATGTGGTGTTTGTACAGAGCAGAAGCTGTGCTGAAGTCCAGTAACCACAGCTGATGCTTGACTGTCAGTCTGTGTATGAACATGTAGGAGCTTTAACATCATATATTCATCTGTCCATCTGTCTTTTGTTTGCTCCACATGTTTTACAACAGACTCCATATTTACATGTTTGTAATGTTTCAAAGCAGATGAAATATTCAGGTGTGACTGAAACTCTGGTTTTTAACAGCTGTCAATCATCATTAAAGTGCCTCTGCAGCGATGATGCGTTCAGGGACTCTCTGCAGTTTATTTCACTGTGTACTTGAGTGAAACCTGCAGAGTAAACCTGTGAGCTTCACTCCAACACGTTAACATGAAGCTGAAAGGAAGCTGGCTACGCTACACAGCTGCTCCACTTGTGGTCTGAACAGGACTGAAGTCCTGCTGGTCTTTATATCACTGACTGACAGCTGATGGAGGGAGTCTCTGGAAACACTCATGGATCACTTCTGCTCTCTCTCATTCTCTCTTCAGGTGGAAGTGGTGAAAGGTGGAGGTGTTGAGAGGATCAGCTGTGTCCTGATGATCCAGACAGGTTGAAGCAGCACCATCAGCTGGTGGGTGGAGAGGCTCTGACTGGGCCGTGTTACTGGGAGGTGGAGTGGAGAGGAGAGCTTCATCCAGCAGTGACTGACGGACCAATCACAACAAGTGGAGCTGACTGTCAGTGCTGCAGTCTGAACTGCTCTGTTTTCTTTCTGTCTCTGATTCTCTGATATCCTGAACACACAGTGACTCTGCAGCTTTGTTCTGGTTCTGACAACAGAACTGGAAGTTACTGATCCACCGGAACACCGACCCGTCATCAGTATGGACCCATAAAGGTTTCAAACTGAAACAGAACATCAACATTTGTGCTAGTATGACGGGCTGATAAGACGACACTGTGATTACACACATGACGTCTAGTTTTCTTCCTTTGCCCAGTGAATGTGCACATTTTGAAAAGCGTTGTGTGTCTGCATGTGTCAGGGCTCCATCACATTAGGAGAGAACTAAATAATATGTTAATGTCACTATAAGAGAGACTTGATGTTCTCCGCAGTCAGGAGGGAAAATCTGTTCATCTACCAGCATCAACAATCAACTGAGATGAGTTGTAAAATATCAGCAGAGATCCAACATGATATGATATTAATCCAGTGAATCAGTCGAGCTCAGACTGCTGTGAACTCATGTAAAGTCTCTGCTTTTCTCTCAGACCCTAAAAATGAAAGATTAAAGTTTACTTACTTACGTACTTTTGAATCAAGGTATTTTTACTAAGTTGTATTTTTACCTTTGATGATGGACACTGAGTCAGATCTCCAGCAGCACTTTTAAAACCTGATTGAATAGTTTGTCACTGGAGTCTGTACCTGGTAGTCTACAGGGATGAGGGGGTGGTGGGGGGGGAACGCTCGGGTGGATCCTTTGCGGTGAACCAGCAGCGTCCTCTGCTTCCCGTCCACCACGTGCTCCTCCACTTTGGCGATGTTGTGGGACACGTCGTAGATGACGTGCATGTTGAGGTCGTCTGGCGTCGTGGTGAACACTTTAGAAAAGGCCTGAAGAATAAAAGTTTAAAAAGTCAGTCGGCATCAACCTGAACATGATGTTGTTTCACAGAGTGGTCTGAGTGATCGATCTCACACCAGCTCATTTAAAAAAGGGTCCAACAAACATGTTAGCCACTCGTAGCCTCGCAGATAATAGCTAGCATCTTTTCAAATAAAGGATTTTCCTAAAACAATGTGGTGTTAATGCACATGTTTCACATCAGTCATAAAAGTATTCTGAGTGAATGATGGAAGGTTCAGTTGATACAAATGGATTTCTGATGGATCGACAGCAGAATGATCAAAGTCAAACTGATCAGAGTTCTCTGATAAAGAAATGGCTGAAATGGCAGCCATTTTGAAATTTAAGAGACACAAGGAATATAAACATTAGACACACTAAGTCTTATTTTGCTTCTTTGCTGAATTTATATTATTTTACTGTACTCTGTTAGACCTTATATGTTTTTATCAGTGTTTCAGACCATGTGAGCCTCAACAATAATTTGTTTTTAGTCAAAACGGTGACTTTAAATGAACTGTTCCTGTTTTTAAAACTTCCATCCTACTTTCCTAAAAGTCAGACCAAATATTCGTCACTAATATTCCTCATCTCTGGTCAGTTGGGTCTGATTCCTGAGATGACTCCAGCCTCAGATCATCTCTTCGGCTCCAGGTGTGTTTACCTGTCTGGTGAGGAAGGTCATGGACGAGCGGTTGACCCAGGCGTAGTTTCCTGCGGCTGCCATCCCCTTCAGGTAGTCCTGTCCTTCCTGTGATGTGATGCGAGCAGCACGGCCGTTCTCCATGGTGACCGGAGCGTCAGCCAACAACATCCAGGACATTTTAACACCATCTGTATCAAAGTGTCTTTGTGAACAGGTTCTGAAACAAATTATAGGGAAATTCAATATCAGTCTTTAAATTCAGCGTGCTGGACTGTGATGCTTTACAGGAAGTCACACACAATGTTTAACACAATGTCAAAAGTCACTACAGACAAAAAGGTTCTTGAGATTAATATTCAAAAACATTAAAAAGAAAGATGTAAACTTTTTGTGATTGACGAACGTTTGAGAGTTCTGGTTCATAGTTATAAATGTTTTATATTCTCACAGTCTGATATTTCTTTATGTTGGAGACAAACTGACATTTTATTGATGATACTGATGATCTTTCACACAGGATCAATACTTTCTGTCTTCATTCACTGCAAAGGTTATAAAGGCCTGAGGGGCAGACCGGAAAAGGCGTGTCTTCGGAGCTCAGCTGACGTAACCGCGTTACGTCATCAGGAAGCACGATGTAAACAGACGACCAGCTTCACTTCAATAACCGTGTCAGCTGTTGTGTGTTTGCTTGTTGTTGACGCGGACTGACTCTAACTTTGTGTCTTCAACACTTCCTGTGTCTCAGTTTCACCTCGAGCTGTGAGCTGAGTGAAGCTAACCGGAGCTAGCTGCCTGCGCGGTAGCGTCACCAACATGGATGATAACAAGGTGAGAGGCTCGCGCTGCTGAACGACGGTTCACCTGACACCAGCACTGGTGTTCTGTCGGTCCGGTCGAGATGCTGGTGTTAAAGTTACCGACCGTCCTCATGTTAACTAGCGTGTGAAGCTAAGTGAAGCTAAGTGGCAGGATATGAACTGTATACTCGGCTAACTGTACTGCTAGCTGGTTAGCTAGCTGTAGCTAGGCTAACGTGCTCGTTGCGGCTACATTGATAACACAGCTAGTTAAGCGCGTTAGTTATAATAGTTTAAGTCATGTCAGATACAATATAGCTGTGGTGTTTAATTATTTATCATAATTAGAGATTACAACTCAGTGTTATTGTACACTGTGTTGCTTATATTATGACTTCATGTATTAGAAAACTGCATTAATCCTAAAGGAAAACTCCTCTGCTTCAGTAGAAATGAACATAAACTCACAAAACACACGATATAACAATACTGATATGAATAATAATTGAATTCCAGAGATGACTGTTTGATCAGCTGTTGACTGTTTGATCAGCTGTTTGTGTCGTTGTCTCTGATCTGATGACGGTAGAACATCACTGGACAGGTGATGACAGCAGGGAGACGTAGTGAGACATGTTCAGATGGACTCCTCATTAACTCTCCATTAAATATAGATTAATAACCATCACTGTGTTGTCTGTGTGTCAGATGGTGGCTGGTAAAGTGAAGAAACCTGGCAAACGAGGACGCAAACCTGCAAAAATCGACCTGAAGGCCAAACTGGAGCGAAGCCGTCAGAGCGCGAGGGAGTGCCGGGCGAGGAAGAAGCTGAGGTACCAGTACCTGGAGGAACTGGTGTCCAGTAAGGAGAGAGCCATCTGTGCCCTGCGGGAGGAGCTGGAGATGGTAAAGAAACAGATCTTCTCTTGAATGCATTTTTTAAAACTGAGTCATTACTGATGCTCACTGACTCTGACTGAGACCCTTTGGATCTATTTTCTCCGCTATTAATGTCAGCATATTTAAAAATGCTCTAAAAACACAACCAGTGACTTCAGAAGATCAGCTCATGAGATGAATACTAAGTTGTTACACATCCCTGTAAAGGGATATTTCGGATATGTTCATGTTGTGTGAGGAACTTTCCCCTTGTCAGAGTTTTTACCTGCAGTGGACGACGTCGTCTCACAGCTGCTGTGGAGAAGCAGGAAGTAAAGCTTCATACTACTGAAACTGAACCAGCAGCAAAACTTACTGTAGCCGCTGTTGCTGTGAAACATCCTTTCGTTGGCACTACATTCACTCAACCGTACAACGTCCGTATTCTAACGCACAGACACAATGTAGTGCCAAAGAAAAGACTGTTAAACGTTAAGCGTCAGAAATGTTAAAATTTAGCACATACACTCAAACAGGAAGGTGTATTTTAAAGGTGGGATAAAATGCTTAATGTTCTGCTTCCTGCCGGTGCCGCATGCTGCTTCTCCACACTAACTGCGAGATGTCGGTCGTCTCCTGCAGCTAACACACACTGAGCAGGGATACTTTCCTCATACAAGCCCACATCACACTGATACGTCTCAGGTGAACCAAACTCAAGCTGACAGCTCTAAACACAAGTGTATTAGTCAAGTTGTTCCTCTGTCAGCCTGCCAGTCGTAGCAGCAGGTGTTTGTTATCACACTCAGTGTGTTTACATGACACTCAAGAAAACCGATTTACTGTGTTAGTCCGACTATGATCAGATTTCTAAGATGCATGTATACACCTTAGTCTGACTAACATTGGACCAGATCTGATTCTGTCACCACTAGTTGAAATGAGTACAGCGCCACCTAGCGTACTGGGGTCTGACATGCTCCGGCCAGTAATTAGATTTTCTTGCCGGCATGTATACTCGGACAACTGCAGTTGTCTGACTGAGTAGCATAGTCGAGCTATAGCTGTAATCTGAATAAGCTGTGCATGTAAACATACTGACTGTCTGTTTCATTGAACCAGTAACACCGCATCACCAGACTCTCCTAACAAATGTAGTGATTTTAAGAGTTGTTGAGACGTGACCAGACGTGAACAAACTTTAACATGTAGGTCTGATAAAATAAAGAGCACGTTACAGAAAGTTCTGAGGAAAATAGTTTCTGTCCGTGTAGAATCTATTTTTCCACCGTTGTTCAGGCCGTCTGCTGTCAGTCGATGTCACTTTATTTCGACTTCATTTCACTTTTGAGAACATGACAGCAGTGTCGGTTCTCACACGGTGTGCCGGCCACGTTACCGCCCAACAATCAGAAGCTTGATTGGTTCCCTGAGTCATGTCATCATGTTCCTGATGTGAGGACTTAAAGGAGTTTACTGCAGCGAGCTGAGGCGTGTCTGCGAGGTAAGAAACAGCTGACAGACTGAGTGATGGTGCTGGTGACTCACTCCATCAGGAACATTGTCGCTTAATGATGTTTATTAAAGTGTCTCAGGTGATTAAAGTTCTCCTGGTTTTACTGCGTCCATGTTAAGATGTAATGTCTGCTAACTTGTTAGCCCTGCAGCATCTGTTACCTTGGCGATTGTTGATCACAGATAAGATGAACTGCATTAATGTTTTCTTCCTCTGTTGTGTTTCCGTCCTCAGTACAAGCAGTGGTGTTCGGCCATGGATCAGGGGAAGATCCCCTCTGAGATTAAAGCTCTGCTCACCGGAGACGACCAGAAGCTGCCTCAAGGTGGCAGCAGCACCAAGACGTCCAAGAACAGCAAGAACAGCATCAGCAGCAACGGTCAGGGCTGAAGAGACGGACTGAGAGCGCTCCTGTATTTTTATTTTACATTTCATACTCACTCTGGTGTTCTAATCTTTGACAGTTTCACAGGATCACGTGTAACCACTGGAGGTTTCTGATCAGTTTGAGCTTCGACATGAACTCTTGTTAATTCTCGTTTCTTCTCTAACAAACAGTTTCAGCCATCAGTCCTCCGTCAGGGCGTCTGAAGGCTCCTGGTGTCTTTATATGCAGTCAGTCAGTCACGACAAACACAACATCATCTGTGAGTTTCTACAAATCCAAAACTCCTGTTGAGGAATTCTGAATCAGGCTTTCCAATTCATCACATTAACAAACAACTACAATTATTTTTATCAATGTGAACTTTTGAGTTGAAAGAAAAGATATTTCATGATAAATGTAAAACTGAAAAGATGTCAGACAGCTCAACTGAGCTGCTTGTTGCTTTAATTTGACGTCTTCACGTAATGTCACGTCAGTTACTGTTGTGTTAAAGTCTAAAACTGACACAAAGTTCTGCTGCAGCTGTCACGTTTAAAGGCTGAAGTTGTGTTTTTCATAAAGACGGAGTGGGGAGAACAAAGTTGTTGATTTTATTTGTTCAATCTCTCACAAACTCTTTTGTTTCAGACTAAAATTTAAATAATCACATTGGACTAAAATGTGGATACAACACAGGGAGTTCTTCTCTCTAAGGTTAATAGTTAAACTCTTGTGCTCACAGCAGCAACCGTCTTCTTTCTCTTTATAATGTTTTAATATAAGAAGTCAGAACTGCTGAACTGCTGTCAGACATCTTCTAGTTCCTCACTTCACCTTCACCTGTTGTTCGGTCAGCAGGTGAGGAGGCTTCAGGATCATTATTATGATTTATTAGTCCCACGACTGATTGACTGACTGTATATAAGAACATATAATAACCTGGTTTGCTCTCTAAAAGACGTTTCTTCTTCATGATGTATTTACACACTTCAGTGAACAGAATATTTTTACATGTGACTGATTGTGTCCAGAATAAACGAAGGCCTTCCTGTTGTAGCATTACACGTCAGCTGCGAGGACAAAGAGTCGTCGAGTCGGTGATATATTTTTGTATTTTCTATCAGCTCAGAAGTCGTTGTTGTGTTTGTGAATGTTGGACTTATTTTTTAACGTCAGCTCTCTGAGAGTGAAACGATTGTGGCCATAAATTAAACACAAAGCTTCTCTTCAGTTTGTTTCACTCTAATTGTTCCCCTGAGTTTTATTTTTTATTTCTGGCCGAAACGTTTTAAGCTCTTTCTTTTGTCGGTGAGGTGAAGAACTCCTCGCTGATCGTTGCACTTTGTTGAGTTTGGCTGAAGCACTTTGTTGGATGATTGTAGGTCGCAGCAACTTCTGTGTCTGAACTGTGTCTGTGTGAGAATAAAAGTGTGTTTGACTCTGAACGGTGAACTGTTTCATTCTGTGTCCACCAGAGGGCGCTGAGTCAGCAGCTGGAGTCATTTAAAGGGTAATTCCACCAGTTTGGAGAGAACTGCTGCTGCATGTGTGAACCAGCGGGATAAATTCTCTTGTGGCTCGAAGAAGCTGCATGTCATGTCATGTCATGTAATAAATAACCTCCAGTGATGTCACTTAGTGGCTCTGTTGTATTATGGGTAATGTAGGCCACAAAAACATGGACGACTGGTTCTCTAACTGGTAAGCTAATTTGTTTGATAGATTATTGACACTGCAGCAGAATGCAACCTAGATGTAATTTAAAGGAAAATAAAAAATAAACAGCTGAAGAAGCTCGGGACTCGTTATACAAAAAAACAACCCAGTGAAGAAAATACTCAAGAACTCCATTAACATTCTGCTGAATTAGCTATTAGCCCTTCCTGTTAGCAGTGAACCTGTGGATTCACAGACAACCATCACTGGACCACTGTGGTACTGAAGATAACTTGAAAATGTGATTTTTCTAAAGCAAGTTCTGCACATAAGGGGAGACTTTTTGAGGATTTCTAAGCAGATTTGTGGAGTCATCATCTCTCTTCCACTTGGATCCGCTTTACAACAGCTGGTTTTATTTCCTCCTGTTGGTCTGAAGATCATTAAATTCTGACAGAAAGCTGAGAAGTTAATCTGAGT
Source organism: Acanthopagrus latus (assembly GCF_904848185.1). Classification (NCBI taxonomy): domain Eukaryota; kingdom Metazoa; phylum Chordata; class Actinopteri; order Spariformes; family Sparidae; genus Acanthopagrus; species Acanthopagrus latus. The sequence continues at coordinate 21,523,104 of NC_051052.1, forward strand.
CAGAGCTGCAGAGACTCGAGCTCTCAGACTGACCTGATGACACAGAACTGAAGGACTCGTCCAGTTTGAACAGCGCACGAGTTGCTGATGTTAATGCATGCTATCACTTAGTCGACAGTTTAACAAGCAGGTGAAGCATCAAAGTGAGACAGGTTAGACTCTGAACAGCTGGATCAGAAAACTACATCCTCCAGTGTGGTGAAGATCAACACTGAGCGTCACTGATCTCTTGGTGTTCATAACACAGAAAACAACAGTTCTGCTCTTAGATCTTTACATCTGGTTCAAGTCCAGTCACAGTTTGTCCTGACGGTGGCGTTGGACGATGTTTAATGTTATTTAAAGGTTTAATACGTTGGAAGTTTATTTCAGCAGTTACCAACAGAGTGTGAAGAACTGCTTTGACGACAGAGTAGTACTCTGACGTCGCACAACAGGAGTAAAGGTGCTGTAAAACAAAATGGCATCTGTTACCTGCTGTTGTTTCCCCTCTTGTTGTTGCAATGCATCATTAGAAAAAATGTGTTTTTGAAAACTAAAGTATGAACCTTAAAAAAAACATGATATGACTTCTTTAAAATACCAGTCAAATACTTATCAGATGCTCCAGCTCTGGAGAGCTGTTACAACATTAAAGATCCATTTTGAAAGAAAGTTGATTTTTGAGTCTCGTACAGCTCCGAAGCTTCAGGATTGTAAATCGGGTCAGTCGGCTATTTGAGGAGTTCAGTTCCAGACCTGTAACTATTTTAGTTTCTGTAACAAGCGTTTCATTTACCACAGAACTCATAGCTGATACCATCAAAACTGAGTTAACATATTATGTCCACAGATAGAAGTTGGTCAGTCCTGTTTTTATGACAGAAATGATAATTAGCAGAAAATGACAACACAGATGAATAATAGAACAGCTGACAGGTAGTGGAGAGTTCGAAGCTGCAGAATCTCTCTACTTGATGAATCCACCACTGCATGGAAAAGATGAGGAAGTCGAGTTTCATACATCTTTGAAAATACTAGGTGAGTATTTGTAGATACATTTATTTATATTTTCACCAAAGCACGGTGTGTACAGACGTTATTGACCTCGGCAGCGACAAAATCTTCAATGGTTTTATCTCAGATCTCACTGGGAATAAACATAAACCAGAACAAGTTCATATAACTTCATGTGTGACAAATACTATGAATACATTTCTTCCTAACTGCCCCGTCGCCATTAGTAAAATAAGGGTAGGCCACTGACTGCAGACTGTGCTACCTGAGAAATCCTTCAGTATTATAAACATCTTCATGAGTTTGATTGAGCTGGTGATCTGTTGTCAGTGTTGAGTAGCCACGTCTGAAAAAGCTTGTCGCGTTTTGTGAAAACTCGAGTCACTAGTCTGACCTGATAGTCGGGTGTCGTCTGCAAACAGTTTCACGATGTTCCTGCAGGGCTGTTTCCTTTCATTGGTAGCTGATAGGTTATAAATGGGGTGTGCTGACCTGCATGTTCTGAGCCCCAAATGCCCCAAATTATACACATTTTTGAGAATCTTGTGCACACAGGATTCAAAATGATCTTTCAGGACATTATAAGGGCTTCCTATGAATATCTACTCTAGGTGAGAACTTCTAACAAAAGCTTTTGGCTGTTTTTCTGTTGCTTTGTACGTAGCTAACAAAGTAGCTTGTTATGCTAGATACTGAATCCTCTATGGACTTCTCATCTTTAGAATCTAATGTTGTGTGCATGGGAAAAAAATATCCTTCAGGATGTCATGAGGCTCCCTATAAATGTGTATTTACTTCTTGAAAACCTTTCTAAAAAGAAACTTTCAACAAAGGCGGCACTCGTTCCGTTGCTGTGTTTCATACAAGAAGCCAGCATTTACGTAGCAAGCTAGTTAGCAAGTTATGCTAGTTATTGACTGCTCTTATTCTTGTCTTTGGAGACTAATCATCTGTGCACATGATGAAAAAATATATACTTGTAGAAATAGACCTGTGGCAATTTTTGTGTTGCAATTTTTTATGCATTTAGCCAGTTTACGTAGCTAGTTATGCTAGTTACTGACTCACCTAAGAACATCTCATTCTTAGAATCTAATCTCATGTGCAAATGAAAGGAAAATATCCTCCAGGACGCCGTAAGGCTCTCCCATCAAGAAACTTCTAACAAAGGTTTGATTTGTTGCTGTGTCTCTGTAGCTAGCTAGTTAGCTACGTAATGCTAGTCACTGACACCAAGCACATTTGTTTTGTCGGTTTAGAAGTATAGATCAAAAATGACGCAACTGCTTTGAAACAGCATAAATACTACATAAAAAAGTACTAAATGCACCTCAAGGTGGAATTGTTTTGTTAACAACTGTTTCCAAAGTCAAGAAAAAACTCAGAACCCCACATTTTTAAGCCAACACATTCAACAAGTCCCAACAAGGACAGAAATTGAGATATATTATAAAGCATAATTAAATGACTGCATGATATATTTGCAGATATGCTATTTGTAATTTGATTGATATGTTTAAAGAGAAATAGATTTCCAAAACAGCCACCGAACATTCAAGACAACTTTTAGAAAAATACAGCTAGCGGTGAGACTTCTCTGTTGAAGTCGAAGTTTTCAACTTTGCTTCTAGCCAACATCCAAAATTTGAAAGGTAGGCACTAGTAGTAAAAACCGTCAAACAATATATTCTAAGGTTTTCTAAATAATGCTGTAGCCACCAGTAATCACCAAATTCATCCAAAACTGATCCAGAATGTAAAATTGAATTCCTTAAACTGTTCTATCTGGTGTCTACAGTCTTATGCTAGAAACATTTTTTCTTTGGCTCTCTGTTAACAAACCACACAACGGATTTCAAAGTTTTGTGGTTGGTTGTTTCTTACAGAAATGTACCTTGGAGGTTTCATTTTTATATCTGCAGATTTCTTGACCTTTTTTATCAAAGAACTAAATTCTTTCTCCCACAGTTGTTCATCATTTCATCTGAGGAATTCGCTGAGGACAGTTTCATGTTTCATCTCCATCAAAGCCTTTGCAGTGCTTAAAGTCACCTCAGATTCTGTTATTAGTCCAACAAGACTTTTACTTTTAACCAAGAACATTATGGTTCCTTTTCCTCCTCACTCTTTGCAAATGTACCATCTCTATAACTTTGATCTTTACATTAACATGGTCCAGCTCAGTTGACCTTAACAAACTATTCTTGGGGCTTGATTGGCTTCCCAACTCACCATTACTCTTAATGTAGCAAAGCAGATGATGTCAATGTTAACAGTTGGCTAGTAGCCAATACTAATGTTAGCTTCTACCACATACATTACTGTAGCAAATCAGATGGATTTACAACAGGTCACTTTATAGATGGCCACAGACTACAGTTAGCTAACAAGCTGACATTATCAAAACACAAAATCAGATGCAACAATGGCAAAACAACCCACCAAAAACAACACAGAAATAAATCATGATTCAGATCTTAAGTATAAAAGTTATTAGCTGTTCACAACTGTTGAGAACCTCCAATATGGCTGCCAGAAGGTGTGTTACATCAGAAAAAGCCCTTTATACAAACTGAACACATCTGTGAGCTGTTGTCTTTGTTGAATATGAGGCTAGCATGTTCCAGCTAGCTCTACTGTAATCGTGCCAGCGTTGTGTTGTTGAAGAAAACAGTTTCAAACTTGTTCATGTTTGTACATTCACAATTTTAACACCTCAGACAAACGTGTTTGGAGGGTTGGCGTTAGTTGGCCAGGCTACCTTCTTTTCTTTTGCTTCACGGTCAAATGTATCATACACTGAGTCCTTGGTGACCGTCTTTGCTTGCACTGGGATGTCCACCACCCCAACATAGTTCTTTTTGGCCATCCGAGAGCTCGCAGTGATGGTGTACGCATTACTGCGGTAGCATTTCATGGATGACATGCAGAATGTTTCCCTCATGCCCCTTCTGAAGTTTGCGTTGTAGACAGAGTACAGGGTTGGCTTGGACGCTGTGGAGCTGAAGGAGATCCATGCGATGGCTGTAAAGAACAGCAGCCCCTGCCTGCTGGGTCCATCAGACTCCCTGGGGTGCCACAGTTGGGCGATGAAGAAGGGTGTCCAGGTGAGGAAGAAAACTGAATTGAGCATGAGGAACATCTTGATGGTCTTGACTTTAGTCCGTGGAACGATGTTCATTGTCCGGCGCACCGTGTGGCCATCAGCACCGATCCTCCAGATGTAACGTATCACCCGCTGGTAGAACGACATGATCACCGCCACTGGGACCAAAAAACCAAACAGGAGGTGGATGGCAGCATAAGCTATACTGCCCCAGGTGTCGGAAAGGAAAAAGTCACAATGGCTGCTGCCTGTAGAGGTGGAACCATAGAAGAAGAGGCAGGGTGACACGAAGGCTGCATCAAACAGCCACGATGCCAGGATCATCTTCTTCGCTTTCTCTCTGGACACCTTGAAGCTAAGGGGGTAGACGATTGTGTAGAAGCGGTCTACAGAGATGGAAAGCAGGACATAGACCTGCACACCTGGACAGAGGTGCTGCAGGTAGCGAACAGCCTTGCAGGCGGCGGCGCTCAGCGGCCATCGTCCTGATGCAACCTGCAACAGAATGAAGGGGGCACAACCCAGGCTCATGAGCAGGTCTGCACAGGCCATAGACACCACAAAGTAGTTGGTGGTGGACTGAGTCCGCCGGCTCCGGTGGATGACCAGGCAGACGAGGGCATTTCCCAGGATGGAGACCAGCCAGAGAACTCCAAACACCAAACCCAGGACAGCGACCTCCCCGGAAGTCAGCTCATAGGAGACGGAGGTCCTGTTGGGCTGGCCAGAGGACGAGCCCTCGAGGCTGCAGGGGGGGGTTGTAGGTGAGGTTGCCAGGACAGTCGAGTTTACCCTCTCGGAGTAGTTAAATGACATCTGATACATGAAAGATGGAGAGTAAAGGGAGGGATTGACACCAACTGTGTTCGATGACCGGGCATACACCATAGCTATACAGCTTCACCAGAGAGGAGCTGTGGAGACAAAGAAACATATTCATCATTAGTACAAACACCAGCAGACATTCACAACAGAAAACACCTCATAAAGCCTAACCCTAACCCTTCTTGAAAAACAATAGTGTATCCATCCGCCCAGTTCCTCTGCACAGGCACCATGCTGGTTAACTGGTTGGTTGGTTCATCGTGAACTGGGTTTGTTTGTAGTCTGCTAGTAGGTGGGTTGATCAGTAAGACCGATGGTAATCTGTAGGAGGGTCGAGCGATCCTTCGATTGGATGGTAAACAACTTCTACGTGTGGACAATCATCTGATGTTCAAAATACTGTGTAATTCATTACCAACTGGCGTTGCTATCAGTGACTAGCAACAGCTGACTGGTGTTCCAACTTGTTGCACTGGGACGCTGTCAGCTCGGTTGTGATGTAATTTCCAGCTACAACTTCCAACTTCCAAGCTTAATAGTTGGTTGGTTGGCTGGTTGGTTGGTTGGTTGGTTGGCTGGTTGGTTGGTTGGCTGGTTGGTTGGTTGGTCGGTTGGTCGGTTGGTCGGCTGGCTGGTTGGTTGGCTGGTTGGTTGGTTGGTTGGTTGGCTGGTTGGTTGGTATGTAGGTTGTGTGAGTGATGATTTGCTCAGCTGGTTATTAGTTTATTGGTAGTTTGGTGGGTAAGTGGGTCGTTGGTTGGCCAAACGAACCTTTGTGACGAAGCTTTTCCTTTAGCTCTCATGAAGACATTTACAGGACTGATGGGGTCGTTTCTAATTAAGAAAGCCAACATGGCTGTCAGACACAGCAGCGCCTCAGCAGGCTGTCGAGGACTTTAAATAACGAAGGGAAACGTCTAATGAAGACGTTGTTCCACTTCAGAAGTGTCATCTGGGGAAATGTAAATTCTCAAGCAGAGCTGTTGACACCGAATAACCCAGAAACAAGTTGAATCATTTAAAACATCATTTTGTTGGTTCCAGGACCAGAATAATGACCTCTGAGCATCAAAGAAGCCTTTTTTATAAATATCTGCTCCTCTAAGCAATCAGCAGCAGTTAATTCACAACCTGTGCCGGCAGCTGATTCCATTAATCCGTCTCAGGGATCCAGTTTAGTGTCCACAGAGATCCTGGTCTCCTCTGAGGTCGACCATTAAGGACGTGAAGACGCTCATGTGGGAAAACATCTCTGCTTATCGCTGCCTTTGTGTTTACGCTGCTGAATATCAACCGTGGCAACCTCATCCACCCATCCACACAGCTCGGATCATACTGTCAGAGCAGGTTATTTATCCTGTGAGCTGACACGTTAATATGAAAAGAAAAAAGGGAAATAAAGCACAATAACAGTAAAACTTAGAGTTGAGACAGGTACAAATAATTAATCAATAATTAAAGTGGTAGAAGTGTCATCAAATGTATGAAGTTGTTCATTAACTACTAGTTTTACAAAAACAAGAAATGTTTTTTGTCCAAGTTAATTTAAGCAACATTTTTCTTCAAGACTCATTTTATGTAAACTAAGACGATTTAAATCCCTCCTGATCTCAGTAAGATCAAAACGTCTCGATGGAAAAATACTGAGGAGGAAAATCAGCTGTTTACATCTTAAAGTGAATAAATTCATCTTATATTTATCTAAATATTAAACATTTACTGTGTCAGGAGTATCACAGTACAGAAGGACAGAACCTGAGCAAATGTTCTGGTTCACCTGCTGCAGAACCCCCTGCAGCTCAACACATCATTTTATATACACAAACACATGGGATGGATCCGTCTAACACCTGGCTGTCAACACCTTTACAGAAATATGTTGCATATGTTCATCACATCCACCAGAAACCAGATCGATCAGCAGATAAACAGCCTGCTGATGGAGGCAGCCTGCTGATGGAGGCAGCTCGGTGATGGAGGCAGCCTGCTGATGGAGGCAGCCTGCTGATGGAGGCAGCTCGGTGATGGAGGCAGCCTGCTGATGGAGGCAGCCTGCTGATGGAGGCAGCTCGGTGATGGAGGCAGCCTGCTGATGGAGGCAGCTCGGCCTGGACAACATGTCCTGCATCTCATTCACCGCGACGGCTGACTGATGGTGGAGGACCACATCCAACTGGACCACCGGGTCCCACCAGAACACCACTAACACCACCCTAAACACGAGCCGCTGGACCGTCCGCAGGTCTACAGGTGATCACAGCCGCTCGGCCGCAGCTGAAAACGGCCGACGTGTCGGTGTCGGTGTCGGTGTCGGTGAGCCCCGAGCTGGTTCTGTCGGTAACGTGTCGGTGATTAGAAGCGGACTCACCGGTGAAGAGCCGGGCAGGAAGAACCGCTTCATGGTGGGTTAATCCGTCAGTCAGTGCGGGTGGAGGAGGTCCGTGAAGGCAGCACACATCATGGCTGTTTGGTCGTTTTGTCCGTCTGTCTGTCGGTGTGTGTGTGTGTGTGTGTGTGTGTGTGTGTCTGTGGTCCTCGGAGCCTCGGAGGATGAAGCTGCAGCTGATGAAGAGGAGGATGGATGTTTTCTGACTTGCAGGGGCGGACTGAAGGTTTCGTGGGTCCATCAGCTGCTGACTGATGTTATTATGATACTGAAAACATGATGCTGATTATTAATTACAGCAGTCTGAGATTATTAATGACGTCACTGTATTATTGTTTTTTTTATCATTGTATTGTTTGAGGACTTTTATTTAAATTCTGTTTGCATGATAAATAAATAAACGGAGCCATTAAACATTTTAAGTTGACATGTAACTGCACCTGGAACAGTTCTGACCGGTTCCTCTTGATCCGGTCAGTCCAGCTCCTCCAGTGTTCAGTAACACAGGTTGTAGTTTCCCCAGTAAACACACCGACTTCTTCAGCTGCTGGAGAACCTCAGTTAATGACTCTGACTTCACTTCCTTTGTGTGTTACCATGGTAACATTAACACCTTGGATACCTGCCACTGCTGCTATGGACGTTTTACACGAGTAAATTAAAATTTTATATATATATATATATATATATATATATATATATATATATATATATATATATATATATATATATATATATATAAGACGAATCCTGTCATGTCGTGTCTGTGTTGGTTTCAGGATATAAATCCTACAATGTGACGCCGCGAAGACGAACGAGGACAAACAATCGTCCCTCTGCTGGTGGTGACCTTATCTTTTCATTTTTAAGTTGCGGTTTGTAAGAATTTTTTCTGAAATCTTCAGAAATGAACTAAAATCATCAACAGAATGTGAAGAAGCAGTTTTGATGTTTTGGCGTCTGTTCATTGTTTATCAGAGAAATCTAATGACGTTAGCATGCTAACCTGCTAGCTTCAGGTGGTCTCAATCCAAAGCTCCTCCTGCTCAGGCTGCTAACTGAGTGGCTATCTGAGCTAACTAGCTAACGGCAGCTACAGTTAGCAGCAGGTAGCAGTTACTCTACTGCACACAGTCATCAGCTGCGTGAATCATTTCAGCCTCTTGGCGGCGACACAATCTGCTTTAAATGTTGTTGGTTTTTTGTCCTGCTCCTCTTTTTGCTTTATTGTTTCACTTTCACTTGTTGTTTCCTGAGGTGTGACGAGTCAGACATGAAGAACAACAGAACGCTGACTGTGAGCTGTAGTTTCCTCAGTAAACACACCGACATGTTCCTGTTCTGGTCACATCCTCATGGTTCTTATCGGTCCTTTTAAGTATTCAGACAGTTGAAATACACAGTGTTGTGTTACTGCCAGTCAGGTGTGTGTTGGCCTGAATCTGTGAGATGGTCACGCCCACCTCATTTGCATATGAAAATAAGCGCTGAATGAAGGTGTTTTTATGAAATACAGAGTTTACAGAGATAAATAAAAGTTGTCACTCAAAATGAAAACATATTAATTGGCTTATTGAACTGCATCGACTCATCTATATATTTATATTTACATTTATTTACTCATTTACTGCCCAGTTATTATGAATCTGCTTCATCAGAGTGAAGACTCAACAGGTCACCTCAGGACTGAACACCTTCCTCCTCCTCCTCCTCCTCATCACTCACAGGTGAGTGTTCTGATGTTATTTATGACCGGGCTGATTGCTCCCTCTCTGCTCATGTGACCCAATCAGGTGGAGTCATTGATGGTTATTAATTATTAATCGTTATTCTTACAGTCGACCTTCACAGCGTGACGAGCTGCAACATGTCTGCTCTATAAAAGGAAACGACGCCGTCCATCTACAGTTATTGGTCTGATGCTGAGGGGGTTTGCTGTCGCAGCACGTCGCCATGGCAACCGCAGTGCTGAGGAGACGGTGATTTTCCAACAGGCCGGTTGCCATGGGAAACCAACAATGGTGCTGATGGGAGGAGGGAGGGAAGAAACAAACAGCTCAGTGAGAGAGACTCGAGTTTTCTGAGTCAACATCAGTGACTCAACAGAAAAACGAGAGTTTATTCAGTTAATGTACGGAAGCTCGATTCTGCCAAGAGGAGGGGGCCATAAACAATTGAAAGTTTGGAAATATTAACACTAAAACTGCTCCTGATAAAACACTGTTATGATCTGTCCACTCTTGACCAAAAATTCTTTCAGCCCTTATTTTTTCCCCACTCAGTTTCACACATGAAAGAAAAAATTATATTGACATTATAACTGTATCGACATTAACAGGATTTAACGAGTTGGCGAAAATTGTTGACACCAAAAATAATACTAATTCTCCTGAAATTTTTTGACCTGCATGAAATAAATTCTGAAATATTTAATGGACAGAAAAAATCCTTTTGTCAGTTTCACACTTGAAAAAAAATAATAAATTCACACTAGAATTGGAAAAATACATTCTGCTGAATAATAAATATGACAAAATCATACATATTTTAGTACTCCAGAAATATCTCCAGAAAGAGTTTGGTTTCCACAAATTTGAAAATTTTCTTCGTAAAAAGAATTGAGGAAAAACTTCAACCTGTTTTCTTTCCCACTCATTTTCCCGCACAAAAGGAAATTTCCTGATAAATGTTCTTGATGTTTTCATGAATTTTACTTGCGCGATTTCACAAATTTGAAAATGTTCCTCTGAAAAATAAACTTCACTCTGTTATAAATAATTTTTCTTCTGATTTTCTTTTCACGTAGTTTCATGTTGAACTTTTTCTCACCAGTTTTTGGGTCACAAACGCACAAGAGAGAAAATGACACAGACAGCAGAAGAAGAAACACTTCATTTGGCCCCTCTGGGCTTCCGTAGGCACAGAACACACTCAGACGTCGTTCATCACATTTTTTCTTTATTTACATGTTTTTCAAACAGTCCTTGAGCATTGTGATTGCTGATTACTGACAAAACGAAACATGAACATCTTCGAGAGAGAAAGATGAAGATGAGCGATACGAGTGTGAGGAGGTATTTCCTAATGTTTCAACTGACCAGTGTCTGAAGTCAACAGGTGACAATAATATACTTATAGAAGAAACTGTTTAAATTGATTACTGATCAGCCTTTAAATTATAAACAAATGCCAAATGCAATCAGTAATTTTCAGCATTTTAAAATGCCTTTAATCCCCATTAACAGTGAAGTATCTTAAAGAGTCGTTAAGGGTTCAGATGAAGGTTTAATGGATTCTCTGCACAGCTGAAGGATTTAAAATTCACAAAATAACATTAAAGTCATCCTTAAATTCAGAATGTGTCAATTTAGATGACACTTCTGTCTTACTTGGTCCATTTAAATAAATTTTAAACCCTTTAATGTGACTTTGTTAAATAAAGGAGATCCTTTCAAGCCTTCATTCGGTGCAGAAATCTATCATGGATATCTTACTGTGGTATAATCCAATCACTTTGACTTTTAATCCCTTAAAATACCCTGAATTCCTCCTGAAAGCCCAAACACACAACACACACTCTGATCTGAGTCCAGGTTTGATAGAAGAGAACAAACTAAACCCTGAAGACGACGTCATTAATAAACTATATAGTTCTTAATTTACACATTTACATTAATTTGAAATATTTGACAAAATGTTCTTAGAATGAGTTAAAGATGTTACTGAGGTTCTGATGAGCACTGAAACGACTTCAGCTCCAAATTAATTCTAAAAATTGTTTAAATCAAGAGGAAAGTTCTGTTTCTAACGGATCTCTGGACTCAGCCGGCGCCTGCTGTGTGTCAGGGTTCAGTCAAGGTTCTTCAGTTGTTCCTTCTCTCGTCACCAGATCCAAACATGTTGGAGCGAGCGAAGACGTTTCATCTGCAGCAGTGTAACGATTCCTGAACAGGTCCAACTGTTCTGAATGAAGAACTGTTCATACAAAAAGCTTCATCTCAGTCTCACATTATTTACAGGATAAACACACAGAATATTTACAGCAGCTTCATGAGAAGTCGAACGCTGCGGCGAGACTCCGTTTCTTAACCTCTCAGGCCTCCGTCCAGCGTCAGAGTCCCGAACCTGAAGGACCAAGAACACGTTAACATCTCATCAGCTGTCAGTTCTGTGGATGCACCACAGCCTCACGAGGTCGGTGCAACGTGTCAGTGTGAAAACACTCTGAACCCGAGGCTAACGGGTTGTGCTAAGCTAAGCTAAGCTAAGCTAAGCTAAACGTGTGTGTTTGTGTGTGTGTCTGACCTTTCTAAGAAGTGGTTGTTCTCTGCCAACTCTTTGACGACTCCCTCCATCTCCTCCTTCAGCTTCTTCATCCTGGACAAACAACATGGAGGCGCTCAGTTACTCGCCAGCGCAGGACTGAGGTAACGTGTTTTACTAACACTTCTACTCCACTACATTTACCTGACAGCTTTAGTTACTTTACACACTCATATTTTACCAAAAATGTTGCTGAATGAAGTGACGATGCAGAGACTCACCCCAGAGTCATCTCCACCAGAGTGTTCTGACTCAGGTACGCCTGAGACTTCATCCCACTGGACACCAGAGGAAGAACCTTCTGAGGCAGCTGTTCCTGCAGCTGGACACACACACACACACACACACACACACACACACACACACGATGTGAAGCTGCTCTCAGGTCAGCTGACACTGGTGGTCATGTGACCAGGTGCAGGTGCAGCTCACCTTGATGGCTCTCTCCAGCAGCATCGTCACCTCCTTCTCGATGCTGATCAGCTGACCGGACAGGCCGAGCAGCTGCTTCTTCACATGATGAACCTTCCTGCAAACACAAACACGAGCATGCGTCAACACACACGTCGCCTAGCAACAGAGACATCAGGCCCACTTCCTGTCGCCGTGTGTGCAGCGTGTTCACCTCATCCACTCCTCGCTCTTGGAGATGAAGAGGCGATACTTCATGGCGCACTCCTCCGTGAACAGAGAGCGAGCTTTACTGGCGTGAAGGACCAACTTCTGCCTGTCTCACACACACACACACACACACACGTCAGACTTCACTGATGTGCCGCCCTCTGCTGGCAGAGAGCAGAAACTACAGCAGCAGTGAAACATTTAAGGGTTGTTGACATAAAAAATGTCATTTTTAATATTCCTGAAAAAAAGTTAATTATGAGAGCAAAGACCAGATATTATGAAAATACAGCAGCAAGTTCACAAAAAATCATTTAGGGGGAAAAAATTGTCTTTTTTAAATTTACTTAAGCTTTAATTCCTAAGATTTTTTGGGGGGAAAATAAGATGAAAAAAAGTTACATTTCTTTGACAAAAAAATTATGTTTTTTTCTGAGAAAAAATGTTAAAATAAATATTTTTTTCATTTTTTGTGGAAAATTAAGTTGTAAAGACATTTTCTTTGGGAAAAAAATGTGACTTTTTTGGAATTAAGTTGTAAAATTAAGTTGTTGCAAAGAGATAAAAGAAATATGATTTTTTTTTTGAGAAAGACAAGTGAATTTCTTTTGTTGTAAATGTACAAGTTTAATCATAAAGAAAATAAAGTGGCCGTTTTATAAGAAACATTTTGGAAATAAAAAGTATGAAGTCTTTTTTCCCCCTAAAAAAAAACAGTATATTTATAGGGAGAGTTTCTGTTGTGAATGAAGTTGTTTTCTTCTCCCTCCGTCTGGACCTGATACATCGTCGTTAGTTTCTGTGTCGCTGACGTCTGAAAAAACTGAGTTCAGTTTACTTACTTGTCAAATTTGTGGATCTGCTCTTCGTTGTACGGCAGACCTGAACACACAAATGTGACGTTACTGATCTTTGATTCAAAGACATTCAGAGAATGATTAATAGTATCTGAACACGCTGAATAAACAGCACTGAGATCAGTTCTAACTGGGAGCATGTTAGCATGATGATGATGCGTCTCAGTAAAGCCTCCTGTGTTTGTGTTTGTGGACTCACGTCTCTCTGCTTTGTCCTTCTTGAACTGTTGGTAGATGGCTGTGATGGCGTCCAGCAGCACTTTGATTTTCTCCACACTGCAGAGACAAGCTCACATCACACACACATCACACAGATTACAGATATCACTGCACGTAAACACACGCAGCCTTACTTCCTGTCCTCGGGGTGCGTCCCCACTTGTTGTGTCCAGCCGTCGGTCAGCAGGCTGCCTGAGAGGAACTTACTCTTGATGTCTTGTGTCGTTCGTTCGATCGGCTCCAAAGAGCTGGAGATCTGAACACACACCAGAATACAGAACAAGTCATGAACACCCAGAAACAGCGACAGGACCACAGAGAGCCTGTTCACACCTGATGTGAACATGGATCACTTCCCCACCACTGACAAACAGACTCCATGTTTCTACTCAAAGACAGAAGGACGTTCATGTAGAACATTTGCTGAATTAACAAGAAGGTCCAAATAATGCAGAATGAGTCAGAGACAGAGTTTCACAGAGTTTATAAAGTTTGTTTTAACTCAACAACTCTTAAAATCACCACATTTGTTAATGGAGTCTGGTGATGACGTGTGGCTGGTTCAGTTCAAACAGACGGTGTGTTGACAAACATCTGCTGCAAACCTTGGCAGGCCAACAGAGACTAAACACGTCTTTTCCATCACTTCTGATGTTTTTGGTCACAGAACACCTGAGTGAGTGATCGGGTCTCTCATGTCAGCAGGTGTGAACGGGCCTCTGTGGCTGATCAGTAGAGTCTCATGAACCAGCTCGATATGAAGAATAAAGCGAGCACTCACTCTGAGAACTTTCTTGTGCATGTCTGAGATCTCGTCGTATTCTGACGACAGCATGTTGGCCTGCATCAACACCTCGAACCTGCACGACAGGAAGTCATGTGACGATCAGACAGGTAGATGACAAGTGTCACTGTGTGTGTGTGTGTGTGTGTGTGTGTGTGTGTGTGTGTGTGTCACTCACAGCTGTTCGGTCTTCTCCAGGATCTGTGTGCAGTAGTTGCACAGATGGAAGACTTCAGACTTCTTGTGTAGAATCTCACTGTAGTCCTCCTTCATCAGCTCACTGGACACATGAACACACTGCTGTTACCTGCATGTTTGTGTTTGTAACATTTCAGTCATTGTTGATGAGAAAGTCTCAACATGGTCGCGTCTTTCTGTTTTATTGGGTTTAATCTGACGTTGTTCATCACAGGTCATGGAGCTGAATATTCTGATCCAGCTCGTGTTTATAATCCAGGCTGGCAGCAGGCAGGAAGTGAGCTGCATCACCTGCTGGACGACTCGCTGCAAACTCATCTGCATATCTGAGTCACTGAGGTCAAAACAGACTGAAGTGAACTCACATCAAACCTCGAACTCCTTTCCGCACCAGCTCCTGATAAACCAGCAGAGACTCTGACGTCTTCCATAAATGTCCAACATCACCAGCAAACGTCTGCAGAGCAACAACAAACATTTAATAATCAAACACAACATGTTTCAGTCCTCCATCATTAAACCATCATCATCATGCTGCTACGTCAGTACCTTTGCGTAGCTGGCGTCCAGGTCGAGGTCGTAGCGAGGCTGAACTTTAGGAGGACTCGCTGTGGAGACAAAAGTGTTTAAATCATTAAAGCTTCCTGGAGTTCAGACAGAAACACGTCTGACACGAGTCATGAGACAGAAGAATAAAAGCAGGAAGCTGCGTACGGTCTTCAAAGATCAGGCCCACGGTGGCGACGGACTCGCGGCTCACGAGCATGATGGGATTGTCTCTGGAGGTTTTGGGGAAGGTCTTGGCCTGGCGGTTGGGGTCGAGGACGAGGCGGCGGCCCTCGTACAGCAGCTCCTGGTTGTGCAGCGGGATGCTGCTCCTGCGGGACAGCAGCTCCTGGAACAGCGCCGCCCTGTGGACACATGAAGAACAGCAGCCGTCAGATACACACTGACGGAATTTACATCCAGAGGCAAAACTAGAAGAAACAGTCCAGGTCCAGGTCTGAATCAGAACAGGCCTGCTGTGGCCCAGTGCATGCTGGGACTGTCCTCCACACTGACTCCTGATCAGTTCAGGTAGATCATCAAGTTATTTCAACAATGCAGTCGAAACATTTAGAGAATGAAGTCAAAACATGTTTTAAATGAAGGTTTTTCCAAGACATTTTTTAAAATATTTTGAAATCATTTTTATAAGTTTTATAAAATAGTAACCAAGTTAACAGAAACAACATGGTCGTGCGGTCGTGACTTCCTGTCTTACGTGTTGTACTCGTGGATGTAGACGTGGTGCAGCGTGGCCTGCTGCAGACTGAACACGTAGACCACGGTCCGGTGCAGGATGTCGTTGGTCTCGGCGAAGAACTGGTCGAAGCCCCAACACTTCTCCTGATCGGCCTCCAGGATGTTGGCGAGCACCGGAGTCAGGAGGCTCTGAAGGCCCCTGAAACACCAGAACACACATGAGAGGTTCTGATCCATATCAGCTGAGAGGCTCTGTGAGCGATTACTTCTGTCTGTCCAGCAACCGTACCATCTTAATTCTAATCTAACTTTTTGATGCCAACAGAGACTAGAATCAACACACTCACACACACAAACACTGTAAACACTTGCTTTAAAAATGTTTCTCCACAAGTAAAATTCGTTCATCTTCCAGGTGAGAACAGAACCAGACTTCAGTGTGTGTGCAGGTGTAAATGTGTCTTACTTGGACAGACTGCAGGACACCGGCATCTCCGTGCTCCACTCGATCTTCCCGTTCTCACACTTCTGATGGCCGGAGATCGTCCCAGACGGTTTCTCTGTGATGATTTTGTACCTGTGAGGGAGGAGCAGCTCATCAGTGTCGTGTTTTAATGTTCCATGATGTCTCCGTATCGTTCCGTTTCCTCTTACATGACTTCTTTGTTCCTGCGCGGCCCTTCGAACGGTCTGAACGGGAGGCTGCCGGTGGCGGCGTGGTAAAACGTGACGCCGATGCTCCACAGATCCACCGTGGCGCCGTATTTCTTCTGGTGGTCTTTTCTCAGCACGGCTCGCTCATACATGTCAGGGTGCTGCGCAGGAAACACATGAAGAAGACAACAGGAAGTTCAAGGCTTCATGCTGCCAGACTGTGATGAACATTTATCATGTTTCCTAACATCTTAAAGAGCGACTGACTGACTGATAAAGACAAGTAGACACTACGGTTGAATCCAACAGGACACAGCAGTATTTTCTGCCTCCCCAGGTGTTCTCTGAGTATCCTCACCAGGTATTCTTCGGTGCCGTACAAAGACACAAACTGCTCGTCGTCCTCGAGCTCTCTGGCTGCTCCGAAGTCTGTCAGTTTGTAGACGGAGCGTCCGTCCTCTCCGATCACACGCATGATGTTTCCTGGTTTGATGTCCCGGTGAACGATGCCGTACTCTCTCAGGTGGTTCATACCTGCCACTGAACACACAGCAGCCGAGCAGAGAACAGCTCAGAGTCGGGTAAATGTTTCAGAGTTCTGATGGCAATTAATGAGTGAAAACAGAATTCCTCAAGCTAGTGGACTCAGGAGGTGAAGGTGAAGCTGTCATGTAATCTAACTGTCTCACCGACATCGTGCAGAACTATGAGGAACTCGTCCTCGGGGAGTCCGTACGCGTTGGACGACTCCTCCAACACGGTGTAGAGACTTCCACAGGGACAGTACTCCATCACCAGGACTTTGTGACGGGTGTTGGACTGAGAGGAAGAAGAAGAAGAAGAGTTAAACTCACTGAACACAGCTGCAGAAACTGTCCAGGGTTCTTTTTTTAATGCTGTGGAGGAAACGTCACTGTTACAGGTTTTTATCAGAACGAGTCACTTCAGGACCAACAAGTCGACAAACATCTGCAGGTCGAGATAAACCCGACGACCAGCAGCGTTTGAGTGAATCATGCCGGCTGCGAGCGTCACTGACCTCCTCCTCCACGGCGAACAGCTTGACGATGTTCTTGTGGTTGAGTTTCTTCAGAACCTCGAACTCCCTCATCTGGACGTCGAGCGGCCTCAGAAAGCTCAGGTTGTTAAACACTTTGACAGCGTAAAGGTCTCCAGTTTTCTACAGTTCCACAGACAAACTCACAGTCAGACACACGTCACTTCAAACATTCGTCTTTGGTAGCCTGACATTTTGTGTAAATCTCAAACTAACAGAATGAATCGCGACACTTTCACAGACGTACAGTGGAAACCACTTTGTGAGCACAGTCGACCTGTCGGACCCGAGGTGCTGACGTTTAATGACAGTTAAGACCAGATTCAAACGGAGGACCAGGTTCAGACGGATCCCCACACTTTCGTGATTCAGACCGAGGGTTTGGGGAAATTCCCTCTCGGTGGAGTTTCAGCCTGGAGCGCTTTTGGATCGACTATAAACACAAAGTGACGTCTGATCTGTGAGAGGTGGAGAACAAACAGCTGTTCAGCTCGTCCTGCCTCCTCCAGTCCGCCGGTCCCAGAACTAAGTACTAAAGTAGCTGCTGTCTGCTCAGAACCAGGCTGCAGTGAGAGCTCATGGTCACCCAGAGGTTCAGATCAGGGCCGAACCAGAACCGTAGTAATCCAGGAGACCGATGATCGATAACTGGAGCTGATTTACATTAAAAGGAAATATAAATTCTCTTATTCTCAGAACAAACAGTGATGAAACATGACTAAAGACAATTTACTTGACTAAAGTTCCCGTGTACCAGCTTCCATTTTCTACTTTTACTCCTTATTTGAGGACTTAAGTTACTTTGCAGCTTCAGATTATTCAGTTCTGATCAGCTGTTATTTAGTGACATCAGTTCCAAAGTTCTGTATTTTTACATTCATCACCAGTCTGTCCTGTGGCTCCTGGATTGATTCCAGCCGGCCCGTATTGTTCTGACCCGCTCAGTCACCCGCTCAGCGACCCGTGAGCGATCGGTTCTGTTGGTTCCTACCTTGTGTCTGCCGCGGTAGACGTTGGCCGTGGCTCCCTGACCCAGCAGGTCTGAGATCAGCCACAGGTAGTTGGTGGTGCTCTGCATCGTGTCGGCGGCGAGTGATCCTGAAACAAACACAAACAGCTGAACGATCACAGAGCAACCGATCGACGTCATCAATAAACCAGCAGAGCCGAGGACCCAACCTGTTCATCATGATCACTTTCATCAGACGGTTTGATTTTGATATATTTATTTAGATAAACTTGAGTTTTATTGACACCTGACACACGTCTGCAGTGCTTAATGTGAACCAACAATATTAAGACAGAAGATGTCAAATAAAACAAACATTTGTATTATTTTTTACACATATTTTTTCTACAGTGTATTTATATAATTGGTTTAAGTTAATTCATTTCATTAACTCCATTTTAAGTCGTACTTACTTTTTAAAAAACTTGTTTAATATATCTGATGTGTGAACTTAATGATCTGATGGTGAGAAGCTGTTTACATTTCACCGCCTGAATCAAACTAAAATAGAAGTGGATACATAAACAATAAATACAAATAAAACATAACCATTTAAATAATAAAAATACTAAAAAATAATAAAATCTAAATAAAATAAGTAAATTAAAACAGAATTATTAATTTACATCCCATCATATAATTCCAGAGCTTTTGGTGCTACATTAATTTATTAATTTGGGTCATTTATGGTTTTACTTTACATTTCGACACTTCCGGTCCATCACACTCACGACGTCAGCGCGTTATCGTGACGTAACGTGACGTCCCGGTGTGTCGGTGGGAAATTCCCGTTTCAGGCCTCAAACAACAGAAACCAGCGGAGACAAGAATCCTCCGCGGCGGACACGATGAGACAGCAGCTCCGGTACAGAGACCCGGTGGAGCTGCTGCCCGTCAGGCCGCCATCACCCACAAACCACCATCATCACCACCATCATCATCATCATCACACACCTTCACCTCCTCTAATGACGAGCTGACGCTGTAACGTCAGCGCAGAAATGAGCGACACGCAGCGCAGTTAGCGGCTGAAACGCGTCCTGACCGTCAGTTCGACGTCGTTATCGTCTCAGTTCACTGCGAACTGCTTTATTTTCACTTTCTGTCGGCGGACGTCGCGCTGACTGACACAGAAATGGGAACTGAACGCGGTGATTTAAACCTGCGTGGTGCTAACAAGCTAACCGTCCTCACCGCGGCAGAACGGCGGGGCCGCTAGCTAACACGTCGAGCTTCACACCGGCGCCGCTGAATAAAGTCTCACCGCGATGGTTCCTGTTTAAATTAATGGTTTTTATTTTGTTTATTTCCTCACCCTTCTGTCTGCGGCCGAGTCCTCTTCTTCCGCTGTTCCCTAGTCATGTGACGGCAGCGGGCCAATCAGCGCTTAGAGTGGACGAAGGGGCGTGTTACGGAGTTACCGTAATACTCAGAATATGGACAGATTGAAACGATGCGCCACTTTTAGCCATTAATATGAATTTTAAAATGACTCTTAACGCACCGTCCTCCTCCGGGTTGTTCTCCTCCAGGTTTCATCGCACATCCCACCTGCACTAACATCACGTGTCAGTCTGCGCCACCGCGGCAAACCGAGTGAAATTTAATTCTGTGCACTTGTGCGGCTGTGATGGGTTATTACGGTAGCAGCAAACGAACGTCAAATCTTCCCGGAAATCCAAACCAGCCTAGAGACAGCTGAACAATACTCTGATCAATACTGTGATCAGTTCTTCAGTCTGTGGACGCACATGTAGAGATGTGATGATTGTCTCATTACTCTAAAGATTAATTACAAAACCTAAACAGTGAAATTAACCAACATTATTACATGTTTTAGTTTTTTATTTTCCTTTAAAATGTTCTTTAAATCATATTTTTTAAATCTTGAAGTTGTCTGTTTGCTGTATGATGTTCCCAATAAGATGCAAAATTCATAAATGTCTCATTTACATTCAAAACTAGTAAAATTATTTATTAAATATAAAAAAAGTTTTAAGTGCGATAACAAGGATGTAAAAGGACAGAATGTGACCTAATTTTACTTTGATATTTTTAAAAATGTTTTACATTAAATCTTTTTAGTAAACATTTCAATGTTTATGAAGAACATAACGTTATTTCAGAAAGATTACATTTATGCTTTAGACTTACGATGAAACATAGATTTTAAAACTTCCATTTACATTAAATGTAAAAAATGAAAAGTTGTTAGAAATCTTGTAACTTTATTTAAAGACGACAGTTGTTTCTCTGATTGTTTCCATGTTTGTAAAAATGAAACCGTAAATGTTAAATAACTTCGATATGACGTTCAGTATTTACAGACACAAAAATCAATCAGCACACAGACTCGTTATAAAAGTTCACTCACTTTATATTTAACAAAAAGAAAAAAAAAATCAGCATTTCATGAGTTACAACAGCTTATGGTGGCAGCTGGATGGGCTGTACAGGTCCATCTGGTGCTCGGGTTTACAGGTAAAGCAGTCATCGTATAAAAACGGAGAGTTAGTGGAAATCAAACGAACACGACAAACCAAATGTTGGTCGTCTCCACAAACGTCCTCGTAAAAGCACCATGAGAGCAAAACGGATGAAGGACATTTCAAAAAAATGACGACACAGAACTTCTGTTTCCTGTCGAACCTCCGAGAAAAACCTGGAGACAAAAGTGCTTTTTCTTTAAAAAAAAAAAAAAAATGACTTTTTCAATCTTTTTTTTTTTTTTTTACATTTCTACTTTCTTTGACCCTTTTTCAACCACGTTCATCTCGATCTGTACAAAAACGTCCACGTTGAGTCGAAGCTCCGCCTCGACGCAGAGGATCGTTCCGGCGACGCATCGAACAGTCGCGTTCACATTCACAAGTTTGATTTGTCGTTTCTGACAGTCGGAGGACGATCGTTCTCTCAGGGTTCTGATGAGCGAAGTGAGACATCGCAGAACGTTTTAGAGTTTAATGTTTCTGCATCAGACAGATTAGTGTTGTGTCGATGTCACTTCTTCAGTTTAGTATTTCATCAGTAACTTTGAGTTCTGGTTCCCTCAATTTATTAATCTGTAACCTTAAACTGTTGAATCAAGTCACATCTTTTTCCTTATTATCAATTCATTTTGTCACTTTGTTTAAAATTGTCTTTGACCCGAACACTGATCTCACAGCTGCTCAGTGAGCTGACAGACGTCGTCCAGAACAGAACAGAACCTGATTCCTCGTCAAGTCTTCAGAATAAACTACAGATGACTAATGAACGGAGTGAACGAGGTGAACTGAACTCAGCACGGTGAGAGAACGATCGACGCCGGCTACACTTTAAAATATTCCAGTCAGAAATCTCCTCTGTCGTCTTGTCGGACTCTTCCAACTCGAAGCGAACGTCCACCGTTACACAACTTTCCACCTGCTGCACGACATTATGAAGTTTTGTACCAGAAATCATCTAAAAATAAAAGTCCTGTAAAGTGCAGTTAGAGAATGAGAACGTCTCCCAAAGTGTTGGTTGTATCGGACGTGAGTGCAGGCGCCTGCAGACGCACCTGCTGTGGATCAGTGATTGTACCACAGGTAGCTCAGCCGGCTGACAGATGTGGACAGATGCTGATGAAAGATTTATTTACATATTAGTCCGTTTGGCATCGTCACAGGTTTTGTGATTTTCTGTGCGGTAGAAAATATTTTTGAGTCCTGAAATCTCTTAGATGAGCCAAAAACTGGATTCAGTTTGATGCATCGTTTCATCTACGGAGGCCCAAAAAGATATTCAACATCTTTTATGCACAAAATAATCATTTGTTCAGATTCCTCACAGGCTCATTGGCGAATTCTTTCATGAAAAACTTTTGTACCCGAGATTTTAATTTCTTGAGCCAAAAAGACACTGAAACATCTTTTAGAACTTTGATTCTACAAACAGAATCAAACTCGACCCACAAATGTTTGATTCTGCTGCGTTATTCCGTCCAAACACGAGGACGAGAACATTTCAAATTTAAAGATCTTTCTACGAATGACAAGTTCAGTATCGACAGTTTTTAATCTAAATCCCATCACACGTATGGCTGCTTTAGTTTAGTGTAACATTTGAGAACTTTCTTTACTGTATATTTCTTAAAAACAAAAAGAAGAGGAGGTTTTTGTCTTCGGTACCGACGCTCGGGTTTCTTTCACCTTGATTCTGGACTCTGATCGACACCCGGTCCTGAGCTTCATCACTGGTAGTTAGTGTTTTTCATTTTCTGGTTAAATTTTGCTGCACTGGAACAAAACAAGTGAGACGCCGTCTAAAAAGAAACGATCAGATTTAGTGAAGTCCGTTTGTTTGAAGAGGATTGTTCTGATTCTAGGAACCAGAAGAATCGTCTCTAATTAAAAATGCCTCGTTAAGACATTCGATCTGTTCGTGCTTTAAACGTTTAAACAAAAAGACGCCAAATGTTTCTGTTAAACTGACGAATTTAAGCCGACGCGACTCGTGAAGCGTTACGATTGTCAGACTCGTGCTGGTGTTTCGTTCTCGACAGGCTCCTCCCACGATCAGACGACGCGACGGGTCACCTTGAAAAATAGATTTCTGGTCGTGAGGAGAAGCACAAACACAAAAACAGATCACATGAAAACAAAAAGAAAACAGATTGACGAGCGTCAAGGCAACAGCGCGGAGCCTCGTGTCTCTTCTGGTCCCGACCTCGCTGCCTCCACTTCGTTTAGAAAAGAGTCTTTTGGCACGACAGTCCTTCGACATCAGAGTGACTTTACACCCACAGACGATGAAACCTGGATATGTTCTTCGATTTGACTGATCTGAGATTGTCGCCGTACGTTTGGACTGATATTCTGTAGAAAAATATAATGAGGCAATATAAAAAAAGACGGAATGAAAAGTACTGCAAGAGTTCAATGGATAGATTTACAATGATTTTCTATATAGCTTATAAATACGTTATCTACACAATATGTGGTACAAAAATACTATAGAGCATTTAGTGGGCACTGATTTCCTCTGTGTGTTTCCTCAAAGTAACAACAACATAAAAAATAAAGAAACGGATGTGAAGATGTGGAACTGGTCAGGCACAAGATCGTGTTTCTGGTGGAGTGAGGACAAAAACAACAGGTCAGGATGGAGGATCGGTGAAGGATGTGCTGGCTGCAGCTTTGGGTCGAACGCGGTCAGAACGCTCCGACGACGGCAGAAAACACAAGCGAACGTTTTGGTTTAAAATCCCGTCTGAACATCGTGACGATTCCACGGATGTGAGTCACGATACGTCGACCTGCTCGGAAACATGTCTTAGTGTTTGTACGGAGGCCCAGAGAGGACACGTTCTGGTGCGCCACACAAAACAGTTTCCAGTAAAAAATAAAAACAATTTAACCAAAAAGAGGTCGATTGTCACAAGGTTTGTGTGAGCGCCAGAAACCTTTTGTCCCTTCAGGGCCTCTGTAGTGTTTCATCTGGTCTGATCCATCACCACAGTGACAGAGAAGCTCTCAGAGAAAAATGTGACAATCATAACTTTAAAGAAATAAAAGTTAAAGTCAGTATTTTTGGGGGAAAGATCAAAAGTCCGACTGTGAACTCACAACTTAGATTTTCTTTTGGAAAAAATAAATCGAATTCTGAAGTCAGAATTTGGGGGAAGTTAAAACTGGAATAAACAAAAGTCAGAAACAATGTTTTTACAGTGTCCCTAGTGGTCTTCCGTAGAGAATAAATACATATGTGCCTCAGAGTGTTATTGCTTCAGAGTGACTCACATCCATCAGACACGATCCGACGAACCGCTTCGTAAAACGAGGAGGTCACTTCAGATCAGAGACCCGGTACCACATTCTCTGCTGCTCCTGATCCAGTTGACGTGGAAACTACAGACAAGATGGCCGCTCCTCGGTCGTCCTCCCGCAGCCGTGGATGTTTTTCATATTTGGCATCAGATAAGTTCAGTTTTCATCGTGTGCTTTTTGTCCTTCAGCCTCGTTTGTCTCCTGCTTTAAGGCAACTTATATTTGTGATGATTTTAATAAAACCTTTTTCTTAAAAAATGTACAAATTTCTTAATACAAACCTCTATGGCATTATCAGTAAACACTGTATAGAAAATATATAAATATGCTTTTCTCTTTTTCAATGTACAAATGTTCTGCAGCTCCCGTTTCTCTTTTGTTTCCTTTTTTCGTCCTGCGTCTCCTCCAGTCTCATCAGTCTCTCTTTCCCATTTTTAACCTCATATATGCACAATTGCTATTTACAGTGAGGGGGCGGAGCTGTGCGGAGGGGGAGGAGGGGAGGTTTAGGGGGATCTGGCTCACGAGGAGTCCGTGCAGGGCGACGGCGGCGGCGGGTAGAGGTGGTGGGAGTAGCTGCGCTCGGTGTAAGGCGACGGCGGGCAGCTCTCACAGTTCTCCTCCGCCGACAGGTACTGGCTGCGGGGTGTCGGCGGCGGCGGGAAAGGCTCCGAGTCGTAGTTGAGGTCGCTGGTGTAGCCCTTGGCGGCGGCGGCGGCGCTGGACTTGAGCGGCGCCCGTCGTCCCGGCGTGTAGTCGCTGTCGCACACGTCGGTGCTGCAGGGGGTGGTGGGAGGGGCGAAGTGACGGTAGGTGTAGGGCCGGTAGCTGAGAGACAGAAACACAGAACAACTCAGCACAGAAGGTTCTGACCCGGTTCACAGCTCAACAGCCGTCCTGAGTAATCTGATCACAACGGGACAGTTCACACCACATTCAGAGGCCGCCTCCCTCTCAACCTGCCAACGTTAGCAGCTGATGTCTGAACACAACGTCTGTTCCACTGAACCAGTGACAGCAGCACCAGACTCCCTTAACAAATGTGTCAGTTTAGTGAGTTGTTGAGCTGGAGACACTTTATAAACTCTGTGAAACTCTGTCTCTGACTCATTCTGCAGTATTTGGACCTTCTTGTTCTGCAAATGTTCTACATGAACTTCTTTCTGTCTGTGAGTAGAAACATGGAGTCTGTTTGTCTCAGAGATGTTTATATGATCACAGCTGATCTGATAGTTGAACCCTTTAAAGAAGAACCTGCTTCCTTCAGTTGTTGAAAACATTCCTGTGATGGAAACTTCAACGTTCTACTTTATATTAACTGTCTTGGTCCTGAACAGGAAGCGTCTCTGCTCACAGGCTAAACCAGATGTTTTTCCACTGGTGGTTTGAGGTGTGATGTGAGTACCTGTAGGATCTGTGTGTTGACGGACTGTTGGAGGAATAACCGAACTCCATGGTGTACTGAGAGCGGACTGTAGCAGGAGACGGAGGAGGATTCAGGATCTGTGAAGAGAAAACAACACTTCAGTTTGAATCTGATCCTCAACCACACAAGATCCATTTAATTGAAGAAGACCAGGAAAGATGCCACGAAGAACCTGGACCCTGCTGCACCTGCTGCACCTGCTGCACCTGCTGCACCTGCTGCACCTGCTGCACAGGTGATGTAGAGGAAGACATGAGATAAAGACTCACCGGGGGGAAGTAGGTTCCCTTGGTGCTGGACGAGCTGCTGGACGACGCTCCGGTCACGTGAGCGCGGTCGTACGGAGGCCCGCTGCTCCCGCCCATGATGCTGAGGGAGCCAATCACAGACTTCCCTCTGGACATACCTGTTGACAGTTTGAAAACAAGCGTCAGCATCGTGATTATAAAACAAGACGTGTGAGACGGTGAGTGTCTCGCTGCGTCCCACCTGGCAGCGAGCTGGACAGCGAGCTCGGATGCGGCACGTATCCCAGCGGCACCGACGACGGCCCGTGAACCACGAAGTCGTTGGTCACCGTCTCGCCATCGTCCTTCATCTGCGGACAGAGGACCCGCTGACACACAAAGTACACAGCACCCACCACGAACAACGCCATGACCACGCCCACAATGGAGCCGATGGTGTTGTTGGGCGGAGGGGGCGGCTCTTCTGTTGGATCTGAAACCACAGAAGAAGAAGAGAGAGACGTTTCGGTCACATTCATTAATAAAATAATCGTCCTCCAGGCGGATGATGTCAGAGCTCAGACTCACAGCAGCCGCTCTCGTCAGAGTTGTCCGTGCAGTCCGTGTTGTGGTCGCACTTCTTGTGTTTTCCGATGCACTGACCGTTGGAGCAGGTGAACTGGTCCGGAGGACAGCGCACTGCGAGGCACGGAGAGAAAGCATCATCAGAATCTGACATCACGGAGAAGCTGTGAGAGTGAGACCTCGTCTCTGTAGACGATCTCAGTTCCTTCATATGACAGCAATCATTTAAACTGATCGAGATGCAGCAGATGATCAATATCACAGCATCAGGGCGAGCTCCTAACGGTCTGAACAGGTGAGTCCAGGTGAGCTGAGCCCGTCTCACCTTCACACTTGCTCTCGTCGGACCGGTCCTGACAGTTGATCTCTCCGTTGCAGCGGAGGCTCAGGTCGATGCACTGCCGGCTGTCGCACTGGAACTCGGACTCGGAGCAGACGGGACAGTCCTCCTCGTCGCTGCTGTCGTCGCACTCGGGGTAACCGTCGCACCTCCACGCCTGAGGGATGCAGTCCACCTCGCCGGACGTGCAGGAGAACTGCTCCGGGGAACAGGTGGGCGGCTCTGAGGAGGGAACAGGTGAGACGGTCAGACTCAAACCTGAGGAAGAGGGAAGAGTTGTGGTGGTCAGATGTCTCACCTCCACAGGAGAGCTCGTCCTGCAGCAGCACCAGGTGGACGGGACATGAGCAGCGAGTCGTCCCGTCGCCCTTCACAATGCAGATGTGGGAGCAGCCGCCGTTGTCCCAGGTGCACGGGTGTTTACCTGCAGGAGCACAGCGCTGATGAAATCTACTGGTACTTTAAACAGATGAAGCTTCGAACGCAGCGACGCCAGTTTACTGAGTTTGTCCGGTCACACTCACTGTACTCTCTCATGTCGAGCTCGTGGACGGCGTGGATGTCGCTCAGGTAGGCGATGCGGGCCTGGATCTTGGTGCGTCCCTCCCTCGTCGTCTTGTCGATTCGTTCGATCATCTGCTGCTGCTTGTCGATCCAGTACAGGTGGTTCCCGAACACCGTCAGACCCACCGGCTGCAGGATGTTCGAGTCCGCGATCACGATCCGATTGGCTCCTGATTGTTTTTATTTAAACAAAAAAAGAAACAACACCGGGAAAAAAACAAAAGAAGGTTGGAGGGCAAAAACTTCAGGATGAGAGGCAACAGAACGGGTGAGAAACTGAGGGGTGAGGGAGGAGGAGAGGGAGGAGGAGCGACAGCGACACACTGAGTCAGCTACACACAACAAACTGTTACAACCCAGTTAACAAACGTCCCGGTGCCGAGCAGCAACACACAAACACAGCACAACATTATCAGCAGCGGTCACAGTTAAATCTGCAGTTTTTTAAATGAACTTCTGAATGAAGCAGGAGAAGTTTGGCTTTCACAGGTCAAAACTAAATGTATGAATATGAATCATTTATATAAACATAAACAATTCTAAGTAAAACTTTCAAATGAATGGAAAAATATATAATCACATAATAAAATGCATAAATAAACGAATAAGGAAAAATAATTTACTGTTTAAAATATATGAATCAACAAACATGAAATAAATAACTTATAATAATAATTTATATTTAATGTGTCGTTTATTTGTTATTTATTTATGGTTGAAATCAAAAATACAAAAATATTTATTCATCTATTTATCAAGTATTAATAGTGTTTGTTTTATATTTAATGATTTATGTGAACACTGTATTGTTTCATTATATCTGTATGACTTCATTTAAGCATTTTGATTTCTACTTTGAATTTATTATTATTTACTTTGTTCAGTTTTGGCCCTTAAATTCCTCCATACATAAGAGCTGATGGTGACTCTGTTCTTCTCAATTCTCACAAAAGATGTTTATCGGTTTTAAATTATTGATTAATCAGCTGACGATTTTTATGATTGATCAGTTTGTTTTTTGATGATTTACAACTTGATCGGTTTTGTATATTGATTGTCAACATGCTCAGACAAGCAGCTGATCGATTCATCAATGATCATCTTCCTTCATTAATCTGCAGCTGGTTCTGGTTCTGGTTCTGGCTCTGACTTGAGACTGTTGATGCTGTTTCGACAGTCTCCATCCTGCAGGGGGCGCCAGCAGCCTCTGTACCGATCAGAGGACACAGAGCGGTGGACCTGAGAGGAGGACTGAGACCAGGATGAGCTCTGAACAGTGTTCAGGAACCAGGAACCAGGACCAGGACTGTTTACAGATGGTTCACATTCCTGCCGGCCTGCGTGGGGCTCCAGAGAATCACAGGAATGTGCTGAGCTCCAGGCTCCCGGCCAACATCAACTCTCCAGCAACTAGACTCCACCGGGTCCTTAAAGACGCCTTCACACGTTTACGGGCCGACTGTCGGCATGAACTCAACCTGGGCCGGGTCCAAACGGTTACAGAACATTTCTGACGGCGGAGCGTAAATCAGACTGGAGTCGTTCTCTGATCGTTCTGATCTGAACTCTGTGGGCGTCACAGAAACGCTCTGACATCCGGAGACAGATCGATAAGATAACAGCTGATGGGCCGTGTCTCGACACGCAGCACGCCTCAGAATGAAGCCAGTTTTAAGGGAGTCTGGTGATTTTCTACTCTTCACTTCTACAGACAAGTCGCCTGTATTCGTGACTGTTTACTGTATCTGTTACATCTGACATGTCAGTATTAATTTATTATATTGTTTAATAAATCAGTGATTTCAGTGTTCAAACACAGAAGCAGAAAAACTTTCAGAGTGAAGCTGCAAACAACTGACAAGAAAACCTTCTTCAGAATAAAGAGAAAAGAAACTATTTAAATAAATAAATTCATATTAAAGAATTGATGAAATTAATGATCATATATAAAAATGCTTAAATAAATAAATACTACATAATTAAATGCATTTTAAATGATTATAATAAAAAATCTAAATACACAAATAAATAAAATGCTTGAATAAATAAATCATACATTTCTATTTTTAATGCTCAATTTCATAAATAAAATAAATCACAAATTAAATGACACATTAAATGTAAACATTAAAGAACAAAAATCATTTAAAAAATATTTCTATGTCCACTAATTTATTATTCTGTTATTTATTGAATTACTTATCAAGGATTATTAGTATCATTCATTAATCATAATCATTATTTGTGTTCATATACTTGATTATCGTTGTGTTAACATGTTTAGTTTTGACCCTTCGAAGCCTCCATACTTCCCAACCAGCTGGGCCCAGATGTGGCGCTGCACTCGTCAGACTCACCTGACAGGTCGCTGCTCTCGATGCGTCGCAGGTCCGAGTCGACCCAGAACAGCTTCCCCACCTCGTTGTCGATGGCCAGAGCGACGGGTTTCCCCAGACCGCTGAAGAACAGAACCTCACGCTCCGTCCCGTCCAGCGCCGCCCGCTCGATCTTGGGAGAGCGATCCAGCAGGTTGGTGAAGTACATGTACCTGCAGAACCCGAGCGGGGAACAACAACAGCAGGGTTCTGAGTCGTTCAGTGGCAGCTGCTGTTTTCCTCTCTGAACATCTGCAGACTTCATTCCTCAACCACACAATGACCCAGAGATTACTGCGCCAAGGAAAGCCTGCAATTACTGCTCCAAACAAGCGGCCCGGCACCGCCGAGCTGCGACGGGCTTCAAGAGCTTCACCAGGACCAGAATCAACAACGAGAACAAATTACTGAGATTCAAGACCGGCGCTGAACAACTCCAGTCCTCCTGAAACGAGTCAATAAAACCATGAGGAGGATTTCAGAGCTGAAGCTCCTCACGTCTCCTGGAGCCACTTCAAACCACAGAGTCCAAACTGAGGCTGCCGGCACAGAACCAGAGTACTCTGGTACCAGAAAACGCTGGTACCAGAGAACTCTGTTAACAGATTACTTTATAAAACACTGTCAGCAGGAACATTCCCACCCATCTCTTTATCTCTCCTCCATCTTTCCTTGTATGTACATGAAAAATAAAGAGAAAATCAACTACGTCTCCCAGGATGCATTGCGGTATCAAGCGTCCCATCACTGAGCTTCAAACTTTGGTCTACATGAAACTTTCAGCAGCTTAAAAACATTTGGGATCAATTCAGCAACTGTGACTTCTTCTCCATGGCAACAGCAGCTGAGGCTCATGGGTAATGTAGTCTTAAGATACAATAAATAACCTCAATCTTTAAAATAGGAATTTGAACACAATAATCAGCTATCATCACTGACACAGGTTGGCACAGAGAAGACAAAGCTCCATGCTGGTGTTGATTTTAGCAGCTGTGAACATGTGGTGATGTCACCGTGATGTCACCGTGATGTCACTGACCCTCTCTCCGGGTTGACAACAATGGCTCGCGGTTTGTCGTGTTCTCCTCGCAGCACCACGCCCACTCGGCTGCCGTCTGTGCGGGTGACGTTGATGACGTTGGTGACCTCGCTGGTCCAGTAGATGAAGCGGCTGTAGATGTCGATGCTCAGGTCGTACAGCTGCAGCCCCTGGCTGGGCCCGCCCAGAGAGCTCGACACCACCGTCATACTCTGACAGGACGACAGCAGAGACCCGGTTCAGGGACGGTACCGAGGGCACTTCATATGTCATTCATTCGTCAGGAGACGGCTGCTGTCCTTACCTGGTTTCCGTCCTCCTGAGCGCGGCGGATGACGTTCTGCTTGGAGTCGATCCAGTACAGCTGTTTGTCCAGCGGGTCGTAGTCGATGGCTCGGACGTTCCTCAGGCTGTGGATCGGCAGGATGATGTCGGGACTCTGCTGCTCGTCGATCACCATGCGGTTGATGGCAGTTTTCTGGCTGAACAGCAGGAAGGAAGTCGGAGCTGAAGGAGGAAAACACAAAGAGGCAAACATGCTGAAAACTGCAGCATATCAAACTTTATCTTTCACTCCTCATTCTGCAGTGACGTCACAGTGATGTCACAGTGATGTCACAGTGATCAAACTTGTTCTCTATAACCTCACTTTCGCTGTGATATTCAGTCTGATTCCAGGCTGGATGTTCAAAGATAAATGAAGTTTGATTTACGACACAAAGCAACCAGAACAGGAAGAGGCATCATTTTCCCCGGTCACTATCCCCAGGTGAAGGTGGAACAACATGAATAACTTCTGCACTGCAGAAGAAAAAGAGGCTTCTGACGGAGGAGAGAAAGAAGGTGAAGACGTGGAGTGATAGAAACCACAGTCAGGTAACTAACGATGACTCTGACAGGTGAATCTGTCGTCTGAAACTTAAATAAAGTCAGTAAAACATAACGAGAACCTCCCCCCGACGTCTCCTAACAGGTCATGGTGTGTCTGGTTGAACCAGGTGTGATGGCGTCTCACCGCTGCAGGTCTTGTTGTCGTAGTTGAGGGAGAAGTGGGCGGGGCAGC
Organism: Acanthopagrus latus; assembly: GCF_904848185.1. Classification (NCBI taxonomy): domain Eukaryota; kingdom Metazoa; phylum Chordata; class Actinopteri; order Spariformes; family Sparidae; genus Acanthopagrus; species Acanthopagrus latus. The sequence continues at coordinate 21,554,792 of NC_051052.1, forward strand.
CGCACACGAAGCTGCTGACGGGGACGGCGAGGCAAAGGTGGGAGCAGTGACCGTTGGTGGAGGCGCAGGCGTTCCAGCCGCCCTGTCTGGACGAGTGGAAGACCAGGATGTCCATGACGTAGTCCAGGTGGCCCTGGATGACGGTACGGTTCTGCCCGCTCGTCTTGTTGGCGCGCTCGATGCTGCGCTGGCTCCAGTCGGTCCAGTAGATGTAGTCCTGGTACTGGGTGAGACCGAAGGGGTGAGGGAGGTCATCGGCGATCACCTCGCGGTCCTGACCTGCAGGAAATAAAGAGAAGAGGAGCGGTGAGACGATGGAGCCGAGTTTGTTCTGTCCAAACGAGCTGAAACGGGTCAAACAGCTGCATCAAGAAAAGATCCAGACGTCTCTCAGCACCACTCCAGAATCAATAACATCGAAAAACGTCAGCAGAAACATTTTGTTTCAGCTTGTTGTAGCAGAAAAAACATAAAATTTAAAACTAAATTAATCAACAAACCAGCTGAAGAAGAAACAGACGCTCATATTTAAACAAAGTTAAAGCAACATGAGCTGCAGCTGCGTTTACACCTGCCGTGGAAATGATGACGCAGACCCCAACATTCACTTCCTGATCGACTGATCCATCCTGTCCACGACTGTCAGCTGTTAACTCAACCTGGATGACTAAGTGGTGTTACTGACCTCGTGCACGTTTACAACTCGTGTTGTAAAGATCAGATCTGAAACCGACGGATGGAGATCGACTTTGTTTAAAACTATAAAACGTATCGTGTGGGCGAAGCCTCGCTGGTGAAACTGATGTGAATTAAAACCAGGTGTGAAACTCGACACCACAATCACAGAAGACTTGAGGAAACAGTAAAAAGGGAGTTTGGTGTAGCGGAGGGTTATTTTCTGTCCTCCTCCTCTGAGGCCAAGACCGAGGCTGTTTCCCTGCACACAAAATTGTTGGTGTTGTGCGAGCGGTGTGAGCGTGTGCTGAGCCCGGACTCTAATAACAGTATCGTTTCTGTGAGGAATATTTTGGTCCTGGTTTACATCCACCGACGTGCTGCGAGGGAACACTTGAGGACAAAACTGAGAGCGGAGCAGCTTTTGTTTCAGCAGCACTTTGAAGTTTCCTCGAGCAGCCAACGTATTTCTGCTGTCACCCGACACCAACGCAGAGCTCGTGCACGTGCAGGAACACATGACCGCAGAGACGTTTTGTAGAGCGAAGAAGAAGACGACGAAGAAGAAGACGACGAAGAAGGAGAAGACGACGAAGAAGGAGAAGACGAAGACGAAGACGAAGACGAAGACGAAGAAGAAGACGAAGAAGAAGAAGAAGACTGAAATCTGAACTTTGAAGAGGAAACGCTACAAGTTTTTACATAAAATTAAAAATGCACCAGTCTGAATAAATGTGTGATCTGTTGACTTTCAGAATGAAGGTTTGTACAGACGGATGTTTTAACATCAATCCAGGAAGCAGCAGCAACTTTCTCTCCATGTTTGTATGAATAAATGTTTAATAAATCAGGTTCTGAGAGACGAACAGTCGTCAGTACAAACCCTCAGAAATCTGACAGTGAAAGAAAAAGATTAATGAAAGCTTTGGCTTAAAAAGTCACAATTATTGGACACATTTTGACTTTATAAGTAAAAATTTAAACTTTTTATCTCAATATTTTGACTCTCCATCACTTCATTTGACTTTTCATCTTTTCTTCCACAGGCACAGAACATTAACCTGAATTCAAAGAAAAAACATCAAAGTGTTTTGGAGATTTTCTTTCCCCCAGTCTGAAATCAGACCCGTTACAGAACAGAACAGAACAGAATCTGAAGATGAAGTGCTGAGCCAGTCTCCAGTTAAACTCTTTGTTCCAGTGAGTAAAGTTCTGAAGAGGCTGAAGTTCTGATTCTCACCGAGCATGTTGGACGATTCGATGAGCGTGGTGTCCAGGTCGGTCCAGTACAGCCGGCGCTCCGCGTAGTCGATGGTGAGTCCGTTGGCTCGGCCCACATCGGCCACCAGCGTGATCCGACCGGTCCCGTCCATCGCCGCCCGGTCGATCTTTGGCTTCCCGCCCCACTCGGTCCAGTACATGTACCTGAGGAGATGAACCGGGTCAGCACAAACAAAGTGTTTCCATCTTTATCTCTGACCCGTGTTTTCAGTTTCCTGCCAGTTCTCACCCTTCAGCAGGATCCAGAGCCAGGGCTCGTGGGCTGTCCAGATCCTTCCAGACCAGGACCTGCCGGTGCTGCCCATCCAGTTTGGCCACCTCGATGCGGTTGGTGCCGGTGTCGGCCCAGTACAGGTTCTTGCCCAGCCAGTCCACTGCCATCCCCTCGGGATAGTCCAGACCAAACTCCACCACGTGTTCCAGAGCACTGCCGTTCATGAAGGCCCGGCTGATGGTCTGCAGGAAGAGAACAGAGACCGGGAGGAGGTTAGAGGTCCGGTTCTGGAAGAGATCTGAACCTGCCTGACGACCAGACTGAGCCCAGTAAGACACTGACAAGTGTGCTCTCACCTTCAGAGTGATGTCGGTCCAGTAGATTCTGTTGTCGGTGACGTCGAAGTCGAGCGCCGAGGCCTCCTTGACGCCGGTGAGCGGGATGGCCACGTTGTTGTTGTTGGTCTCCAGGGAGATGCGGCGGATGTCAGTGTGGCGGGAGAAGAGCAGGAAGGCCTCGGGGACGATGCACGTCCTCATGTCGGCGATGAGTTCGAGGCCAATGGGACATCCGCACTGCACGCCCTGAGGCTTGTAGAGACACAGGTGACTGCAGCCGCCATTGTTCTCTGCACACGGGTTCGTACCTGAGGAGGGCGGGGCCACCGGTGAGTCATGGTCATCATTGTTTTCTATTCTTAACGTTACACACAGTCATTAAATCACATGACCTCTGTGATCATATTCTGTACACAGTCATCCTGCAGTATTGATCGTATTGGTTCACAGATATTGTGATTTGGTCGCTCAGTGTTGAATATCAAGATCAATACATCGTGTCAGCAACAATCTTTTTAAACCATTTTGCTGAGTTTCACTGACACGTGTTCGTTAGTTTGTCTTGTTTATTTTCATGTGAAATTGGACGTGTCTAATTCCTGAGAGGAGAGAACAGAGAAACTCTCTCTGGCCTGCAGCGTCTTCGTCCCAGAGGCAGCCTGCTTCAGCTGAATGAAATATTAATGCTCCATTATTCCCATTTCCCCGTCAGACTGGTGAGCGGAAGCTCTGCTGGGATCCGCAGCCGACAACACAACGAGCTGTGAACTACACCCGAGAACTTTCTGTGTACTGTTCATCTAATATTCATCAGCTCAGGTTACAGAACAGTGAATTAATCAGATGATAAACAGTGTCATGATGATCTACAGTGACACAGAATTAACTGTTTCCATGTGTTTATCTTCTTCAGAGCTCAGAGAGACAATCACAACAGAGACGACGTTAGAATGACCTCCAACAACATCCAACTACAACTGACAACTATAATGACTTCACAACTAACTTATATCCCTAAAACCAATAACAGCCAATACTCCCCCCCCGCATCATTAATGAGGCTCTAGGTTTGATGTGTTAAGTACTGATTCCTGATTGGACGCTGACGGATGGAGACACGGCGGTCTTTACTCACCGGTCGCCTGGTGAACGTACGTGGCCTTCAGGCCCATCAGGTCGGGCAGCTGGTCGATGATGAACTCTCTCTCGGCGGTGCGTTTGTGGACGCGCTCGATGCTGCGGCGCTGCCAGTCGGTCCAGTAGATGAAGTCGCCCAGCAGAGTGAAACCGAAGATGTGAGGAAGTTTGTCCTCCACCAGCACCCGTCGCCCCGTCCCGTCCATGTTCATCACCTGAGGGACGGGCAGAGGAGGGCGTCACACACTGAGCATGCTCAGAGCACAGAAACAGACATCACACTGATAGAAACTATGTTTACTACTTTCATCACAACGTTTGGATTAAACACTTGACAGGAAATAGATTTCAGGTGTGAGGATGTCAAAATAAAAGACTCTGGAGACGAGTCGATGTTCGAGCAGCTGCTTCTTTAAACTAAAAACATGTCTGTGTTCGATAAAGATGCAACAAGGCTCAACAATCAAACACAAAACAGACCAAAGTCAAAACCATGAGCTCTTCAGTCGTGTCGTCACTGGTTAAACAGATTCTCTGCATGTTGTTGCAGCTGTGCAGAGCAGAAGGAAACAAACTACAGCGAGTACAGCGTCTCCTCACTGGCTTCAATCACCACCAACCAAATTCATCACTTATGACTTATTTCTGAGCAGCTAAACCTCATGTAAACACACACACACACACGCTGACAGAAAAGCTGCTCACATTTCTAACACAAACAGATTTTAGACTCACAATCTAAAAGAAGCTCCTCTGTGTTTCTGCTCGACAAGCAGTTTTAACTGACTCACATTATTTTACTGGACCAACAGTAAAACCCAAAAGTGAGAAGAACTTTGGAAACATAATGTTGCATTAACCTGGAGGACAAGAGGTTTGCATACATGTGACCAGGGAACATTTCTGTTAAATACACATCAATCACCATCACACCAAGACGCTGGATCAACGAGCTGCTTCTGACTGCACGCCTGAAAAGATTTGATATAAGTAAAAAACTTTATTTACATTCTGGCCTCTTTGGATTCGACTGACCACAGACGTGACTCCTGTCGTCTTCACTGATGAGTGTTTGTGTCTGTACGAACACGTGTGAGTTTCACAGATATTAGAAACTTAAAAATAAGCCTCAGGTTTGTGCGAGTGACATTTTATTTGTACACGTATTTAAGTTGACTGTTTTGTTTGATTTCATTCACACAAATGAAATCGTGATATTTCTTTATCTGTAATTTGACCATCTGTTAATAAAAACATAAGAAATACATTGTGACTTTAAACATTAACCTCGTGTCGTCACTTTCTGTTCCCATCATGCCCGGCGACATGGACAGATGTCTGGACAGCCGGATGGAGTTTCTCGCTGTGGATACTGAGCGTGCTCAGAAGAGCTGAGGCGACCTGGCAGCACATCGCAGCGCCGCTAATTAGAAGCAACAGCCAGAGCAAAGAAACAACGGCAGCATATGGCCGCCACATTTCCTCTTCTTCTCTCTCGCACACTTTGACATCTCACTCGCTCGGAGCAGCAGCGTCTCTAAACCCACAACTGAGACTGACAGGAGCGGCTCGAGCAAACCTGGAACACACTTTAAACACACGACGACTGAACAACACTACAAAGACGTGCTGAACAAAGACGCAGAGAATTCAACGAGTCCTCCATCTTTGTTTGCCATATTTATTAACCCCTTCAATACCAGAGTGAGAGCTGCATTCACCGTCATCAGCGTGTTTTAACTCTTTAAAGTCCTCAAAGGTCTTTCAGTCAGTCGAGGCTTCACATGTTATTTAAACACTGACGGCAGATTAATATTAGTGAATTTGATGAAACTACATCACAGAGAGCTGCGACACAACATGGATCCAGCCTGTTCTCCAGTCGACAACATGATCCACCTCCTGATGGACTGATCTCTGCTCAGCCTGCAGCTTCACTGCCGGGTCGTTAACGCTGGACGGAGACGATCTGATCGAGGAGGAGAAGCTTCTCATGTTCGACTGATCGACCAAAAGAAAACAGACCGACTCTGACTTGGAACAAAAACAAGAATAGAAAGGTTTTTTCTGCGCCTGACTTGAGATTAATTCTAAAAACATGCAGAGAGACTTCAAGTGTCAACAGTGGAGAAATGTCAGGAATCTACAGAGAAGGACGAAACAGCGAGGCCTGTAATCTACGCCATGCTTTAACTCATCAACACAGTGTGGAGCGACGCTATTGGCTGCTTTCAGACCAGCCGCTGCATGGCCGGCTGCCATCTTTCAAAACATCCCACACACACACACACACTCACACACACACACACTCAGAGAGAGGTGGTGTATAAATATAAAATGAAGTTTCCATCCTCAGCTCGATGGCCTCAGCCAAAAGGTCTCTGCTGGTTTGGGAGTTGTGACCGCAGTGCGGCGACGGTTTCAGATTCGGGGTCTATTCTAAACAGAGCCGACCGCAGCTGGAGCGCAGGCCGCAATCGGAACCAGATGTGGGATCTTGCCGCAAAAACCGGGTCCTCCAAGAAACCTGAGGGGAGGGATGGAGGGAGGCCAGCGGAGGCCCCCTCCCAGCCCCGCACCAGAACCACCTTTCAGGGGCTTGTAGCAGGAGTTCAGGTGGGGTCACAGAGCCCCAGAGAGGAAAACCAGAAAATTAAAAACAACATGGTGGGAAGGCGTGAGGACAGAAACCACAGAGAGAGAAGAGGTTTCATCCGAGTCGGACTGTCGACACTCTTTACAGGTTTGTGAGCTGAAGTGTTGAGCGCATGATGTGGAGACAGTTTAACAAGCATCTGAACAACAACATGACAAACTGAATATGATCCACAGTCACACCAGAGTCAGCCTGTTAGCTGTTAGCTGCTACTGCGACATGAACACCTAAAACCTTTCTATAATATGTATGTAAATATTAACTCTAGTTATCAGCAGAATTGAAAAATAACAGTTCTTCTGTTGGTATTGAAGTTAGCATGCTAACCAACTAGCTCCGCTCATTCCAGTCCAACTGCTCCTGTGCTACAACACCAACACTCCAGACCGCTAGCTGCATGGCTAACACAGCTAATTAGCTAAAGGCAGCTACAGTTAGCAGCAGTTATCATCCCAGTGCATAAAGGACTTCAGAGTCTTCAATGAGTAAGAAAGGTGAAGTTATTGTCACTGATCATGTCTGTATGCAACAGACGAACAGAGGATTGCTGTTATCGATCAAACCAAACACCCTGAATCAACATGGGGGCCAACGCAACGATTAACCACGCCTGCACTTTATTTTGAAGGCAGACAGGAAGCCTCGGAACCTCCTCTGCTGACCTCCAGCTCACTGGGCGGCCTCGTTCAGCAGCGAGGAGCAGCCACCACCCGGCAGGAGGCCGACAACAAGAACCCCCAGTGATCAGCTGTGATCGCCCAGGTGGACACACACACACACACACACGTGCACATGCACGCACACGCACACGCACACGCACACGCACACACCTCTATCTTGTCAGTCTTGGCGTCTCCCCAGTAGATTTTGCGCTCGTCGTAGTCGAGGGCGAGGCCGTTGGGCCAGCCCAGAGAGGTGTTGACCATCACGACCCGCTCCATCCCGTCCAGGTCGGCCCGCTCGATCTTCGGCACCTCGCCCCAGTCGGTCCAGTACATGTAGCTGACATCAGACAGGAAGTGAGCGTGTTAGTGCAACTGGAATTTTACAAAGTTTAAAACTTTGATGTAACTGTTTTTGTTTTTTCACATTTTATACATCAGTTAAATTTTTACTGAACTGTCATTTATGTAGTTTAACTCTTTTTATTGTCTTGTGTTGGTTCTGTTTGTTCTCTGACTGACATATCTGCATCTACATCGTCTGATGTATGAGATGGATTTAAGATATCATATATCAACTAAATGAATTCAACATGTGTATTCAGATAAAAAGTTTTCAAACAGCAGAAAGCTGTTCGCTATCAGCTCAACGGATCAATTATCTCTCTTAACTGATCAATTGTTTGTAGAAGAGTCAAAATTATTCTTAAAACAATAAAATAAACTACTATTAATAATCTTAAGGTTAAATTAAACTGAGCTGAGGAAGGACAGTGATGTGCTGCTGAAAGCTCTGGAACATCCTGTGAGTTAAGATTGTGTCCTTTCAGAATAAAATACTTTGTGTCTTGCTGACAGAGCTAATCGATCATCAGAAGAGTTATTGATGGATGGACTCCTCACCCCGCCACAGGGTCCAGTACGATGGCTCTGGGCTCGTCCAGTTCCTCAGAGATCAGGATCTTACGCATGGTGCCGTTGAGTCGGGTCACCTCGATGCGGTCTGTCCCGGTGTCGGTCCAGTACAGGTTCCGGGCGATCCAGTCGACCGCGATGCCGTCAGGGTGGTTCACCTGTGACGTGACCACGAACTGTGCGTCACTGCCGTCCAGCAGCGAGCGGCGGATGGCCTTCACGTCGTCGTCCGTCCAGTAGATGTATCCCTCCACCGGGTCGTAGTCGATGGCGATGGCGTGACGGATGTCGTCCACTTGCAGGATGATGTCGGTGAAGTCCGGCATGTCCAGAGAGATGCGCCGCAGGTCCGTCCGCCGGGCCAACAGCAGCATCTGGGTGGCACCTGAGGGGCAACATGGAGGTCAGTAGCAGCCGGGTTTAAAGGGCCAGTTCACCCAAAATACAACAAACAATAAACCGAAGAAACATCGAACCAGAAGTCAAATATTCTGTTAACAACATCAAGGACAGAGACGCAGAGAGATCAGACGCTGAAATCAGGAAATATTAAACACTGAAAACTGACTCATAATAGTCGCCAATTAAATTTCAACTAATTGATCAACTGTTGCAGATGTACTTAGTTACTTTCTACCACTAGTTTCGGGCTTTAACTCCCTGAATCCAAATCATCTGTTTGCCCAGTTTAATCTCAATGGTTGTGGTGACAATAACAAAACTTTAACATCCCAACATGAACACTGAGTTCGTGTTGGTGCGGCGGGTGGAGGAGGGACGTGGCTGCAACCGGACAATACACTTCATCACTTCAGGTCAGACTGCGACCACGTTCCACTCACATTCAGTCCAGTTTAAGAGGCCAAGAAAAGAAAAAAAGACCCTTGGCTGAAAGAGTTAAACCCGGCAGTGAAAGGGGACATTGTCTGCAGGGGGAGCATGTGATCCCGTCTCTCACAAAAGCTTCCCCGCCTTCACTCCTCCGTCGCTCTGCAGGCGAGTTACTGAACCAAAAAATGTAAATAAAAGGAGGCCAAGGGGGGGAGAGGGAGGAGGGGGAGGAGGGGGAGGAGGAGGAGGAGGGTGGGGAGGAGCAGCAGGAGGAGGGGGAGGAGGAGGGGGAGGGGGAGGAGGAGGAGGGGGAGGAGGAGGAGGAGGAGGGGGAGGAGGAGGGGGAGGGGGAGGAGGAGGGGTCCGACGCTGTCATTCAAACAGCCAGCCTGGCTGCTGATGGAGCAGGGTTACCGTGGCAACAGCAGGTCAGCCCCAACACCACCTTCAGCGGCTGTGACGGTGGCGATGAGACGCGGCGGGTTTGAATGTCATCAGATAGTGGTTAAATTAGAGAAAACGTTAATGAGGTTTGGTACCAGAATCTGCTGCTTTCTCTTCCTGCAGAAACACAAACACGCTCTAATGAATCCAGTCTGTTCGTTTGGGCTGAATTCTTGTAAACAGTTACACAAGAGGGTTTTTTGTGTTTTTCTTTCTGAGAATAATAGATAATCTCCAAACTTCTTCGTCTTTCACTGACGCAGTTCAGGAAATATTTGGATCCGTTTTCTGTTTCCACTCCAGCGTCTCTGAAGCCAAACTGAAGATAAAGAGTTTCCTCTGCAGGGTTTTCACTCACACTCATGTTTTAAACTCCACTTTGGTTGATCGGGATCATTTGTCAGAGCTCACTCTCTAAACTGCAGGTCAGTGTGTTCTCGATGCTTCTCTTTGACATTATCAAACTCGTTAAATCAACAATATCTCTGACAAAAGGACAGAGAGCAGCTGGAGGGAATCAGACCAACATCAGGATCAGATCTACATACAGGATCTGGTGATTATCACAGGTAGACAACAGCAACAACAACAACTGTTTTTGTCTGTGAAGAATTGTGAAGTCAAAGGCGACTGGCCTTGTTTGAGGTTTGGCTTTATTTTATAAAATTCAATAACATTTTAGACCCTGACAGTAACTGAGGGACGACCGACACGCAACATTATGGAGTAAATATCCCATAAAACAAATCAACATTCACAGGTGGTGAGTGCAGACGTCTGAGAAGATGGAGGAGAAGACGAAGAACAAAACAAAGAAGAACAGGAAAGAAGGAGAAGTAGTTTGTGTTCTGTTAACCTGTCAGAGTCAGCAGCAGCTGTTTGTGAACACACCGTCTGTTTCACTGAACCAGTGACATCAGCACCAGACTCCCTTAACAAATGTGTCAGTTTAGTGAGTTGTTGAGTTGGAGACACTTTATAAACTCTGTGAAACTCTGTCTCTGACTCATTCTGCATTATTTGGACCTTCTTGTTAATTCTGCAAATGTTCTACATGAACTTCTTTCTGTCTTTGAGTAGAAACATGGAGTCTGTTGGTCTCAGAGATGGACGGGTTTGTTTCATACTGAGCAGGAAGTGACCTCAGAACCAGGTGTGTGTGTCCTCACCGTCTCTGCAGGTCTTCCCGTCCTCCAGCAGCTGGACTCCGGTGGGACAGGCACACTGATAGAAGGGCTTCAGCGGGGAGAGGAGGCAGAGGTGGGAACAGCCTCCGTTCTTCACGGAGCACAGGCTGCCGACGACTGTCAACACAGACGACACTCACATCAGCTGCAGGTTCAACACATCTCGTTACCTTAATTACATCTGAGCATCAGGAGCTCTGAGGACGATAACTTCCAACTATAATCACCTCCGCTGGTTAGACATGTGCCTGAACTTACGGGTGTTTTGTCTCTTGTCGCTGAAGACGTGGATGTCCATCGGTGAGAAGATGTCTGAGTGGACGATGCGTTGTTCCGTTCCCGTCTGCTTCCTGCACGAGTGGATGGAGTGGGTGTTCCAGTCGGTCCAGAACAGGGTGTCCTCGTACAGGGTGAGGGCGAACGGGTGAGGCAGCTCTCCTTTAACCACCACCTCCCTGAAACACACCGCAGCACCATCAGCTTTTCACACTCACGACAGCTTGTTAGCTCATCCTGATGTTACCATCTTTAATTCAAGCTAGGTGTCTTTAAAATGACAGGTTTTTAAATGGAGTTCCTGAAAAACAAGAAGGAAGCCTGCTGGGTTTAACCCCTGACACGCACCAAACTCCAGTCAAAATTACATCATTTTCAGATTTGTTTGGCTCTAAGCAGAAGTAATAATCAGGTGACAACTCCGGTTAAATGTTTTGCAGCCAGCTGTGAATGTGGTTCTGGTTCTGTACCTGGAGGATCCGTCCAGGTTGCAGCGGTGGATGAAGTTGTGTTTGGCGTCGGCCCAGTACAGTTTCTGTTGGCTGTAGTCCAGCGTCAGCCCGTTGGGCCAGTAGATCTCTCTGTCGATGATCATGGAGCGATTCGTCCCGTCCATCCCAGCACGCTCGATCTTTGGGATCTCGCCCCAATCCGTCCAGTACATGTACCTGAGAGACCACACACACACACACACACACATCATCAGTACATGTACCTGAGAGACCACACACACACACACACACACACATCATCAGTACATGTACCTGAGAGACCACACACACACACACACACACATCATCAGTACATGTACCTGAGAGACCACACACACACACACACACACACACACACTCCTCAGAGAGGGCAGAGCTCAGTGATTGAACAGAGGTGATCAGCTCTGATTTGACAGACAGCTGATCAGTGAATCAACATATTAATGCTTCTTGACTTTAGGAGGATCATAAATCCTCCCTGCCGTCTTCTGTCCTCACTGAATGAGACTCTGTGGGTTCTGGACTGACAGGATGTGAGTGAGTCACTTATCATCAGGCAGTTAATCAATAACCAGTTACTCACTGAATAAAAACAGATCAGGGGATGAAGAAATATCTTCTGTTAGTTACAGTGAAGCTGTTGTGTTCACGACGTGTAATAAAACCGTCACACTGTTTTCTTTAACACAGACAGTTTCTCCTGCTGTGGAGGCTCGTTTACCGCTGAGCAGCCAGTTCTCCTCTTTGTTTGGATTAATTACCATCACAGCTGGACCTCCTCCTCCTCTCCTCCCCCTCTCCTCCCCCACCATCACTAACCTCTCCCCCTCTCCTCCCCCACCATCACTAACCTCTCCTCCTCTCCTCCCCCTCTCCTCCCCCACCATCACTAACCTCTCCCCCTCTCCTCCCCCACCATCACTAACCTCTCCTCCTCCCCCTCTCCTCCCCCACCATCACTAACCTCTCCCCCTCTCCTCCCCCACCATCACTAACCTCTCCTCCTCTCCTCCCCCTCTCCTCCCCCACCATCACTAACCTCTCCTCCTCTCCTCCCCCACCATCACTAACCTCTCCCCCTCTCCTCCCCCACCATCACTAACCTCTCCTCCTCTCCTCCCCCACCATCACTAACCTCTCCTCCTCTCCTCCCCCACCATCACTAACCTCTCCCCCTCTCCTCCCCCACCATCACTAACCTCTCCTCCTCCTCTCCTCCTCCTCTCCTCCCCCACCATCACTAACCTCTCCTCCTCCGCCTCTCCTCCCCCACCATCACTAACCTCTCCTCCTCTCCTCCCCCACCATCACTAACCTCTCCTCCTCTCCTCCTCCTCTCCTCCCCCACCATCACTAACCTCTCCTCCTCTCCTCCCCCTCTCCTCCCCCACCATCACTAACCTCTCCTCCTCTCCTCCCCCACCATCACTAACCTCTCCCCCTCTCCTCCCCCACCAAAAACATTCAGACACTCCGATAAACAGAAAACTAGCCAACCGTTGGACTTATTGATTCATAAAAAGGTAAATTAATGTTGTCAATCAACTGACTGATGTTAAAATGATAAAGGGAAGAGACTCCCAGTCCAGACCAGGACCATGGTCCAGACCAGGACCACAGTCCAGACCAGGACCACGGTCCAGACCAGGACCACGGTCCAGACCAGGACCATGGTCCAGACCAGGACCTGTGCTGTGTGAGCAGAGGACATGACGGAGACAACAAAATATGCTCATGTTGACTCTGTTGATGAACAGAGGACAGTCTGAGAGGAGACAGACAGACACTGAAGTCGTGAACATAAACTTGCTCAAACTGTCCATCAGACTAAGACGCTCATTGTCTCCGACTGGTAGCTGGTGGGAAAAGGACGGCAGAGGTCGGCAGTAAGTCAGAGGCAGGAAGCGGTGAACAGGCCGGGACAAAAGCCTGAGCCGGAGAGGGGGGTCGGATCTGCTGCCGTCCAAAATGAGCCCTTTAATGAGTCCAATTACACGGCTTTTAAAATCTGTCTGATGTCATGACGAAGCCTCTCCATCTCAGAGAGTCTGTCCACTGACCGCTTGTGTAACAGCATTCATCACACACAAGGACAGAAAAACATCTGCAGGAAAAACTAAAGATTCAAACAGTAGATGCAACTAAACATCTTCATTTTAGAGCAGAAAGGCCAAAAACTCAACACGTTAAATCTGCAGGTTTTCTTCTGTCGTGTGATCTTTGTGACGGCAGCAGACCTCCAACAGTGGAGTGGACTTTTGCTCATGAAATATCAAAAACTACAGTACGATCATTCAGGATGACAACACACAGAACTGAAACTACAGGAACCACAGATATATTTCATATAAACTGGTGAACTTGCTTATAAAAACCTGACGATATCACGGCTGCTGTTTACTGATGGGAGAATCTGAACCGTCTGACGAAGCGGTTTGAAACATGTTCAGCTCTGGTTTTCTGTCTGCATCATGACAACAAGGCAGGTTCTGACACCAGACTGACTTTAAAAACCTCCTTCTCTCAGGTGTCCTGCACAGACCTGAGGTCAGTATCGATGTGAGGAGGACACGTGTTTGCTGCTGGTCACAGTCACCAGACGTCAGTTTGGTTTTTACATTAATGTTTACAGACGCTTCACCATCGTACCTTCGTACTCTAACTGTAAAAAAGTTTGAATACAGATTTGATTTCTTGTTCATTGTTTTTCTCTTACAGCTATCAGATGATATCATTACCATGAAGTTTATAATGGGGAGTGATCTGATATCATTACATCTTTCTCTCTGTGAGGCTGAAGTCTGACGATGGTCATCACGCCACAGATCCTCACTTTTATTGAAATGCTAGTTCAGTGATGACATTAGAAATCCAACAGGTTCTGCAGGATCTCCCTGACAGCAGGTGAACTTTTACGTAGAGGCTGAATCACATCAGTTAACAGGGAGCTGACTGTCAAACATGTCGGCTGTGTGCGCAGAAAAAGCAAAGCGCACAAGTACAAAGTGCTCAGTATCATGTCATCGTCCGACTTCATGTTTCCAAATGTAAAAGTGACCCACTAACAGAGCTGCTGGGCCTCTCCACGTAATCCCATTCAGCCCGAGACAAAAGCTTTAACTGATATCCTGCCCGGCAGCCAAACACAGCAGCAGCCTTTAAACACAGCAGCTGGTTGGGTTTCACCGCTCACAAAGCAAACCTGCGGCGACGAACGAGCCGTCAGCGGTGACGAGTCGGCACATGACGAGTCCACGTCAGGAAGTCACGACGGAGACGACCTGACGCTTCACATCTGACTGAAACACTCACAGAACAGATGAAGAGCTGCAGATTTTAAACATTCAGCTCAGTTTTTTTCTCTCCAGCCCGAACAATGCAGCTCCGGCTGGGCAGGAAAAAAAAGGAGAAAAACGCTCCAGTGAAATGCGGAGAACACAACACATCCCCTCACCACAAGAGCGGCATTGTATTTGGTACCTGATGCATTAATCATCCCAGCTGAACGGAGTCCAGCGCTGCGTTCCAGCGTGGATTTGGAGAACCAGTTTTCCTCAAAGACTCGGCTGCACGACAGCAGGCTGAGAAACAGCCACTGCTGAACAAACACTCAGCACAATATTTACAGCTGCACAGACTCAGACGCTCGCTGCTCTGAGCGCTAACCAGCGCTAATCTGAAGAGTTTATTCTCTTTAGTTTGTGTCACAATAAACAAGCTCTAAAAAACAGGATGTTAAAGCAGAAGTTCACTTCATATCCAACATGTACACATCAAATACTCAACTTTAGTTTTTGTATTTTTTCTCCCTGTTCTGTCAGTCAGAACCAGGCCACTGACTCAGCAGAACCTGAAGCTTCAGTCTGGACCACTGAAGTCAGAATTTTACATTTGTTTGTCTGAGAATGCAGGAATTTACCAGAATATCTTTTTAAAAGCCAGTCAAAGTGTGTTTTTTTCCTGTGAACTCAGGTTTTGTGTTTTTCAGTGATAAACATGTAAATATAATTTAATTTACTGATTATGTAGATGTCAAGAGTTCAGAAAATATAAAAAGGTCAATAAATAACAACAGAGGACATTTTATTAAGCATTGACATGAGTCTTCTTGATGAATCGATGCTGCAGAACATGATTTTGTAATCATGTTCACTACGGAGCCCCTGAAGGCCCAAACAACTCCACTTTACTGGGGTTTTTTTCAAGCATAACCTCAACATCACCAGACTCCACTGACAAATGTAGTGATTTTAAGAGTTGCCGAGTTAAAACAAACTTTATAAACATTATGAAACTGTGTCTCTGACAGATTCTGACTCATTGTGTCCTTGTTGTAAATTCAGCATTAAATGTTTCAGCTGAAGTTGTTTGTCTCCTTGTAAAAAGTGTCAGTTTGTGGCAGCATGTCTGTACCAGCCTGTCTGCTTCTGTGTCTAAAGTGCTAAAGTCTTACCTGCCAACATTGATCAGCTGTTTGAACACACTGTTTACACTGATTTCACCATTTACACTCCATTTATGAAAGAAGAAACATGTTATTGATCTAAACATGTCACATGTTACAAAGACACTAAACAGGAACTAGAGGTAAGATCGGGCCTAAAAAATCCAGCCCGACCCGACCCAGGCCCGCAGGCATTAAAGCCCGACCCAGCCCGAGCCCGACCAATTAACTTGATTTGCAGGCCCGAGCCCGAAGCAAACCCGAAATTTCAAGATTACGTTCACGAAATGTCCGCAAAACCGTGCGCAAAGCGTGCTCTTGCTCTGCGCCTCCTGTTTAGTAGTAGTTATATAGCAATTACCTTACAGCGCCGCCTTCTCTGTTTTATCCAAATTATTTATTTACAACAAGTATTCCTTAGTTTAGTATCCACACATCGTTTTAGTATACATTTTCATAAACATATATTTATTTTAAAAAAAGTCAGCGAGAGAGAAGCCCGAGCCCGACCCGACCCGAACGTAATGATTGACATTTTAGGCCCGAGCCCGACCCGAATTTCGGGCCGGGTCCGGCTCGGGCTCGGGCTAAAGATCTTACCTCTAACAGGAACAATATAGGCGACTTCTTTGTCCCCGTGGAGAAAGTCCCCAGACTCCCTTAACAAATGTGTCAGTTTAGTGAGTTGTTGAGTTGGAGACACTTTATAAACTCTGTGAAACTCTGTCTCTGACTCATTCTGCATTGTCTCAGATGTTTATTTCATACATCAGACCAGGACGCAGGTCAACAGCAGGTCTGAGGAGCCTCTAGGATCTGATTAGTGGCTTCATTTCCAGATCAGAGCCTCATATTACAAAGAACAGATTAGTTTGTCGGTCATTAGAAGAAAATTAATCATCAACTACTCTGATAACTGACTTCAAACATTTTCTGGTTCCAGCTGCTTAAATGTGAAGTTTTTCTTTGTCATGTCTGACAGCAGATGAGGAGACTTCACGTCACTGACTGAACTGAGGAGCGTTTTTCACAACTTCTATAAACAAACCACTGAATCGTGGAAATGAAAGTTGCAGTAACACAGAGATCTTCTACAATCTCTATTTAAACTGAAAGCCATCAGGATAACATCCAGCTGCTGTTTGTTAGATAACTAATATGATAAATAATCTTTTGTCAGGACATAAAACCAACTAACTGTTGATCTTCACTGATCCACACGTGACAGTCTAACAGAGGCCTGAGCGCAGAAATATAACATGTTTAAATCCAAAACACAATCCACATTATACTTTATACTGTATCAGTCATCCAATCAGAGCTGGACACATAGATGGCCCCGCCTCTAAAGGATGCGGCACCTCCAGCACAGAAACTTCAAAATAAAAGTACATCAAAAATTAAACAAAGAGGGAAAAACACCTCAAAGTCTCAAATGAGTATTTAAAAATGGTAATTTATTAACCATTTGTCTCTTTCTGCTTCTTCTAATCGCTACTGATGAAATACAGGATCATCAGTCAATATCTGGCCTCTGAGGAGAGTCGCATGTTGCACATGCAGGATCACAATTTGATGACAGTCGGCGGCCAACGTTGAGCATCAGTACGCGCTGCAGACGAGTGGATGTAACTGTAAGTGTGCAGTGAACTTCTGCTCCAGTGACCCGCTTCTACTGTTTCTGCATCAGACAAAACAAATGTGACAAAAACAAGAGTACAACCAGAACCGACTCTCCAGAGAGAGACGAGCCCCGAGTACGAGCGAGCGGTGAGACTTTTATCTCTGACACGGTGCCGGATCAAACACCGAGGAGGGAAGAGTTTCCATGAATAGAAACCCAAGAGAGACGAGAAAGAACGACGGCGAGAGGCAGAGCGACGGCCCCAAATTTAAATAAAACTAATGAATACATTACAGGCCTCTTTTATCTGAGTCCTAATGGATTTACATCCTAATCCTCGGCCTCTGCGGAGCGACGCACCGAAACATGGAGGCGGGCAGAGGAGGACACATGGTGATGAAGGACGGGACACTTCTGCACCGCCGCTGTGTTACCAAACTGCTATTACACTTACTGTGACACACTGTATGAACACAAGTTAATAATCAAAGCAACCTAAAGTCATAAGCCACCATTTTATATCTTTTTCAGTGCAAAGAATTCATTAAAAAGTTCTGTAACGTTCACATGAAGCTCATCAATACATGTGTTATAATCAATAAGTTGTTTGATCAGTGTTTCCTCCTCAAATGTCTTGCTTGTCCACAACCCAAAGATATTTAGTTTACTGAGAAAGAGAGACGAGGAAAAGAAACCAGAAAATATCGACTAAACAAAGATACTGACGGTCAATTTAAAGGAGCAGTCTGTAGTTTCAGGGATGAAATGTTAATGAGCAGAGAAAGATCCTCATTGGCTGATAAACAAACTACATAAACAAACTCTCTTTGTTGTCATGACTGAATAAACAAACTGACCGTAAAAGAGTTTCACTTTGTTGACATGTGGCGGACCCTGCCACCTCTCGGGCTTCACACAGTGTTCTGAGACTTGATGAGACCTGATGAGCAGCTTGTTTATTCACTGAAGGAGAAACGTTTTGATCATCACCTCATTAATATTCAGAGTTTGAATTCCTTCTACAAAACTACAGCGTGCTCCTTTAATAGCTGACAGCTTATTACCTGCTGTTGCTCTACTGACGAGGACGAGACGTGTTTACTTTCATCATTAACTCTGTTAAATATCTCCTCCATTCATCGATCAACTGTCCAGAACGTCAGAAGACAACAAAATCTGCAGCCAACAGCTGTTTTCATTTTCAATCAATCTACTGATTACTGTCTCGTTTAATCCATTAATCTATAGAACAGGAGGAAAGACAGGAGGATCTAAACTCAGCATTTATCAAAATAGGCGTCATGTAGTGGAGGACTCGATCAGTGAATTGATCATCAGGACACTAATTGATCTGTTCTGCGATTAGCTTGTTTTCATTGTCACAGTTATAAAACCTGGTCAGGAACTTTGAGGCCTGTAAGTTCACAAAACCTCGAGAGGTCCGCTTTGTTTTTTTAAGAATCTCTGCCTCCCTCCAACAGAACTCCTTCCACTAATGTTCGGCCCACAACTGGAACCAAGAAACAATGTTATGTAACTTTACAACTTCACGGTCCAGCCGAGGCCTGAGAACCAACACACTGCGTCTGCAGCTCAACGAGGGAGAGAAAGCAGCTGGGCCACAGGTAGAGTCAGCAGGTGAACCTTCAGTGTTATTAGTGACTGCACATAAAGCCCAGTTCTGTAAGAACCCGGGCAGTGTTTCAGGATCTGAGTGTGTCCTGTCTCTTCTCTCTCTATCTCGAGCTGATATAAGACATTCCTCAGCTGCCGACAGCGAACTCCTCGTCCTCACAACAAGAGAAAAAAACCTCAACACTGACGCTGTTGTTCGGTTTCCAGGAGGACTCGGTGGACGGCAGCCTGCTGGAGGATCCGCTCGGTCAGCCTGCAACCCAATCTGATCCAGGACAAGCTCCAAACAAAGCCCCAGAAACACACCCCTCCTCCTGTTGTTCCCCAGTCAGAGCCTCGGGCTGCGTTCACTCGCAGCTCCTCGCTATTCACACGTCCTACCACCAACACGCCAACTCTCAATCAAGCTGCCACATCCGGACTCAAACTGGACCAGGAGACCACAAAAGGTTCCTGGTTCACGGGTCAGACTCACCCTCGTTCAGGATCCAGAGCGATGGCCCTCGGCTGGTCCAGCTCCTGCCAGAACAACACTTTCCTCAGAGACCCGTCCAGCTCCGCCACCTCGATCCGATTGGTCTCTGAGTCTGTCCAGTAAAGTTTACTCCCTAACCAATCGCAGGCCAGTCCGTCCGGGGAGGCCAGGCCCGGGACCACCGTCTGGATGGCGCTGGCCCCCGACTGGTTGAAAACGGTGCGTTTAATGGCCTCCTCGCTTACGTCGCTCCAGTAAATGAGGCCCTGTGCGTAGACGTAGTCCACGGCAGCGGCGTCCTCCAGCCCGCCCACCACCACCGTGGCGTTGGCCTTCTCGTGTGCCGCGTCCACGAGCCGCAGGTCCCGCCGGTTTGCATACAGCAGCAGCGGCACGCCTGGAAGACACGGAGGAGACGCCATTAAACCCCGAGCATCATGAGATTACACAATTTAAACCGTTAAACACAAAAACAACCACTTAGAAACACAAAAATACTGTTTACACAATGAAAAACAACAGACTTTTTAAAAACACTGAGAAAACTTCAAACATTCAAAAGTTAAAAACAGAACTCCTAAATATACAGATTAAGATGCTGAAAAACTGAAATGTGATTATTGACAAAAAATCATTCAGAGATAAAAGTGACTGAAATACGTCTCTGTGTACCAATATTCATCTCTGTCACCAGCTGTGTGTGAGGGCGGATGTTGTTCTGGATCGGTACCAACTCTGTAAACACAGATGTTCTGTGGCATCAACAAAACGAGACGTTAGAAGACGTCAGATTCTATAATCTGCCCTCAGACTCAGCAGGCTGATGACGCCGCGATGACTTTGTGGCGTCTGTAACGTAACGTATAGAAAGCAGAGCGCGCGGCGGGTCGGCGGCGAGGAGCCGCCGGGACGCCGGGCTTCCTCTCTGCTGGATCTTGGCTCCGGGCCTGAAGCAGCGCTGCTCACCAGCGTGGGATCACAGACGAGGTCAGCGACAGCCTGTTTTCATTTCACTCGGGGGAACTTCCCTCTCCAAATATTTACTACATCACGACCTCAGACGCACGTCGCTGCGGGCCGACGACACCTCAGGACGTTTACACACCTCCGGCTGTTCTGTTACATCTGATATTAATCTGCTGAGACCATTAATCAATCGTTAGTCAGAGAAACACTTCAGTGACTCTGACATGACGTCCGACCAGCAGCCCAGAGACAAACAGACACAGATGAATGTCTGAAAATAAAATAAATGACAACACGCTATTTAGATCACAGAGCGAGTCGAAACACAGGGACAGAACCTGGACCGGGTCTGGACCGGGTCTGGTGAGATGATGTGAGTGCTGTCTTCACCTGTTTAAAGGCTCATTACACTGAAGTCTTTACATTCACATTACTGATGATTATTCATCAGAAATCTCAGTGTGTTTGTGTTTTGTCAACAGTGATGTTGATATTGAAGTATCCGGTCCAGAACATTGTGATATTTTGTTGGGCTGTTGGCAGGATTTCTCAAAAACTAGTGAACATATTTCCACCGAACGCTGACGGAGGACGAGTCTCACAACAGATCCCATTAATGATCGGTTCTGATCCAGAGTGAAGGAAGAGATCCAGGAATTTTAACATATTCATCAGTTTGTCAGGAACATTAATCTGCTCTCCACCACAGGACACTAAATCTCTTCAGGTTCTGGACTGATGGTCGGACCCGATGGCTGGTTGGTGCTGATACAGATATTAAGAGAAAATAATTCTGATATCCACCTGAAATCAGCACCAGAATCAGAACCAGTGAGTCCACATGTGAGAGCACATAATCATTAAAGGAGACGTGCTTATTGATTCACTGAACTGAGGGGATTGATCACAGAACTGGACCTGATCAGATTTCAGGGTGATTTGATTTCTTTGGGTTTAATTTGCAGGATTAGTCAGAAACTATTTTATTGTTTGTCATATTTAATCATTCTGACATCTGGAAACTAGAGCTGAAATATAAATTAATAGAGTCCAGGCGATCAGTATCAGCTGTAAGTGGTCAGACGTGTGTCCATATTACAGCTTTATGTTAGAGATTTATTTTAGACAATGAAGCGTTTTATTAAACTGTAAATGTTCCTGCAGCTGTAACATCTGTCTCACCAGAGTTTCACAGATCGACACGTCTCAGGAATCATCGGAAAATCTTGTTTAAAAAAGCTTCTCAAAGCTCCAAGTTTGAGATGTAAACGTCTCGTCTGGTTCGACCGACAGTTTAATGCCAAAGATAAAACACAGCACGTCTTCACGCTGCAGGAGCGTTAAAAATAAAGAGTTAATCCATCAGGTCAGACGGAGACTCCACATCAAAGACAACATCCGAGCAGATTTTACATTTAATATGCAAAAGTGCACTTTGAGACATTTCATCAAAACAGATTCACAACAGATTTGTTCTGTCAGAGAGAAACTGCTTCAGTCCAGCAGAACCACGACAGACGAGACCTGAGCTGCATGTTCACATGTTGTTATCATCATCATCATCATCATCATCATCAACAGATCCATTATTTCAGCTCAGTGACAGTTTCTTAAGAGACAAAGTGAGAAAATAACCTGCTGCTCTTTGTAGTTCTTGATGATCTTTTACAGACCGACAGTCGTCACCGTCAGTCGTTATGTTCTGTTTGTTTCTGACCTTTATCATCTCACACAGTGTGAACATCACCTGACAGGTGTACTTATAAACTCACATGGGCCAAACACATCCTGCATAATAAGATAAAACACTCCTGTGCTCTTCAGGTAATCATGTAATATTCTCCAGCTCTCATATCTCTCAGTTATTCACCGATCAGCCATTTTTCAACTGTCTCTGATTTCAAGTTTTGCTTTTTCGTCCCGGCTTAACTTGAGTTTTATATAAAAAAGGTTCTGTGCATGAACGACATCAGTGAGCAGAACACAGCGTGAAGAAGATGTGGATGGAGGTTCTCAGCACTCCGGGTCACGATAGTTCTGAGTGCTGTATCATAGATAACTGGACCGGAGAAAGAGACAGAAACAGGTCCAGTTGTCTACGATACAGCAGTTAGAACTACATGAAGAACCAACAGGTCCACATGGTTTGTTGATGCCAGTTTAGTCTTACAGTCACTGTTACTGTAAATCTAGATCACCACAATAATCACTGATTAAACTGAGTGTTAAATAAATGAGGCTCTGCACAGAAGTGACCTCAGTTAGCAGAACACAACATGAAGAACCAACAAGGACACGATACTTCTGTCGCTGAATAATCATTAAGGTTTTATATCAGCTGTTGTTTAAACTTTATTCCATTTTCAAACTGAAACAAGAGTTTGACTGAGAGGATTTGACTGTATTCTATTTTTCAGGCTAGTTTTGAATGCATCGCTTCAATCTGGGTGTTTACAGTCTGATATTCACTATTATTGTTGTTAAATGTCAAAATCTAAAACATCACATTAATCCCTGATTATTTAACTGAGGTTCTGTGCAGGAAAACCAAACACAACATGAAGTTCTGGTTCTGAGGCAAAACTTTAAATCTTAAATCCAGAAACTTTCATTAAATAAAAAAATAATAATACAGAATTTCATATTTCAGTCTCAGTTTCTAACACAAAGTCACAAACCCGTGAAAGTCTCAGACTACAGATTCACTGTAATTCCTGGTTAAAACAAGTTTTATATGAATGAAGTTCTGCACAGGAGTGACATCAGCTAGCAGAACAGAACCTGGAGAACCGTCAGGTCCACACAGAACACAGACTTCTGTAGTTTGTGGTGGTTTAAGCTCAGAACACTGATTAAAGAGACGTGTTAGCTGTTGTGTTAGCTCCCGAGCAGCTAGCTGGATGACTCGCTCCGTAGCATTTGTTGTGCTAACTGCTGCTATTCCTGAAGCTGAGCTTTAAACCAGCCGGTTTAACTTGTTAAATACAGAAGTTAGCGAGCCAACAGCCTCCGAACCGGCTCGGAACCACACATCCCCTCTGAAATGTGGACCCGGGAGCGGCTAGCGGGGCAGCAGAGAGTGCAGCGGGACATTTTCCCAGCTAAGTGTGCTAACAGAGGCTACTTGTGGTTTCATCCTGCTCCAGCAGCGAGCGTAGCTGGCTGGCTAACGTTAGCTTCGCTCGGAACAAACCGAACCCCTGAGAGGGCCCGGCCCGGGCGCACACACACGAACCCTCCATTAAAAGCTGCTTCCACACACTCGGAACCACACTTTTATGGACCCACGGGTGAGTCGTGGACGGACAGCAGAGCGAACGGGAGGGTTTTCACAGGAACTCACCTCGTATGAGAAAACAAAAACTACACAACAACAGGCTCCGCAGCGCGACTCCCATCTTTCCTCCGTGTCGTGGCCCTGCGCCGCTCCGCCGCTCCGCCGCTCAGCGCAGGATCCTCATCGCTGCGGCCGCGTCCCGCGCCTCTAAACACGGATCCTCCGCCGATATCAGGTCGTGATCGAGCTGCAACACGCGTTAAATGATCCCCACGTCCATCCTGGCTGCTCGCTAACTGCGTTGGATCAACTCTCTGTGTCTCACATTGTCCTGCAGGAGATCCGTCGTCTCCTTCCGCTGTGAGGAAGCTGCTCCCCCCGCTGCTGCTGCTGCTGCTCCTCCTCCTCCTCCTCCTCCTCCTCCTCGGCTCCACTGCTCTCTATTGTTGTTCTGATTTCATGCTCTCAAGCCAAAGATAATGTTACAACACGGAAAACGCCCCGCTGCCTTCACGTTTAGCTGGTGCCGTGTAAGAAGAACCGGGCCCTGGAGCAGAGGGACGGGCTGCTGCACGGAGCGAAGTTCGGCGTTAACACGCACATTCCTGCGGGACTAGTTTATCAGAGAGGGACGGTACACACGCACAGTGCACCAGGGACCCACCGACACCATGAACCACACAGATAAGTTCTGGTGTGTTCCGTCCAAACCAACACTGTACCAACGGAGTGCGGTCCAAATCAGCTGCAGGGGGAATTTTGATCAGTGGCTGCAAACCAGAGTCCAACTTCAGATTCGGTCCAACAGTGGTTCAGTCTGTAGAGGGTCATGAGCGCCGAATGAACAGAAACTCATACATGAATATCAGATTAATGGTAAAGTTAATAGAAAACAGACAGTTGAAGGTTAAATCCTTAATTTTTATTTAAAATGGTTAAAAATCAAAGGAAGTTCTGAGCACGAGGTCAAATTTAAAGGTGCTGTTTGTAAGAAACTCATGCAGGATGGGAGCCACCACCCCGAGGCTTCAGTGTATGACCTGTTGGGAATTTAAAAAATCTGCTTTTTAAAAGACAAATTAGCACCTTTAAAGATTATCAAGAGGATTCTGACAGAGAGTCTGAATGTGGAGAGAAGAAGAGCCTGAGCTCTGATTCTGGAGCAAAACTCAAAGTCTGAAAGCCAAAAAATCATAAAATCTAAGAAACAACTCCAAATATTTGACCAAAAATGCAAATCTGTTTCACGTTGAAGCTCCAGAAATGTTCTGTGGACGATGAACCGGACCGTCATCATCATCACAGAGGAGGAGAGGATGTGCTGTTCTGGGTGAACTGGTCCTTTAACTTCAGGTCACAGTTAGATGTGTCTGAAGGTCAACTCTAACCTGGTCGTCAATAATCCTCCATATCACCGACCAACATTCAGACTGTGATCTCATTTTCACCGCTGAATGAATAAATCTTCATTTAAATCCAAAAATCACATAAATAAGTTCAGCTGCTTCAAGTTTACTGGAAGATAAAAGTCATCGGTGATTCAAACTGTGTCACATCTGGAGATCAATATTAACTCTCTTTAATCAGATCAACACTTTACACTGTAAAAAAGATCATTTTCAGGATTTATTTGATGTTTTTGTTCTGAAATGAAACAAGAATCTGTCAATTAACAAACAAATCTAATAAAAACAACTTTTTTTTCAAATCTCATTTTATGTAATTACAATATTTTATCAATTAATCTTTAAAACTGTCAGTTAAAGTATTTTAATGTGGATAAAAACTCTTCATGTTTTTGTAATTGTGTTGATATGTTTGTGTATATTTAAATGAAAATGTGTAATCTGTAAATCCCAGCAGGACAGATTCTGTGAGCTGACACATGTGCAGTGTGGCTGATGATGTTCTGACCCAGTCGGGTCGGTCGACTGGACCTCAGCAGGACTCTGTGTCCCGCTGCTGCAGACAGAACTCAGTAAAAACAACAACAACATGTTCAAAAATCACTTTTTTTTAATCCTTACAAGAACAAAAACATCAAATTCCAAACTTATGCAAAAGCATCACTTCACAAAACGAGACCAAACTATCACCATCGATGTAATTAATCATTATAATAATAATTAATCAGACACTGTAGAAATCAAAGAGGTGAAAACAAGTCGACAGCTTGAGGCTTCGCTCAGCGTGCAGGAGGCTGCAGGCTGCTGCTCCACCTGCTGGTGGAGCGACGCTGCAGCACTGACACCACCACACACACCGACAGCCAATACAAATGTACTTATTATAGGAAAATAGTGCGCGGCCAGTGTATTCTTACCTATGAAAAACAATCTAATATTCCAAAAGAAGCATATCATATTTATCAAAAAACACAGGATACAACAGTGCATCAAATCTTAAAGAATTGCATCCATCGTTTAGATCGTCGTCCACGTGAGAAACCAGAAAAATGTACAAAATAACGACACAGTGAGTGAGTCCGACGTCCAGACGGAGTGATAGAAGAAGCATGTGGCAGTAAAAAGACATGCAGGTGTTCATTGTATACACAAACGGATCATCAGCGCCGCGGCGAACACGGCCCAGCGTACAGATCTGCGTCCGTCCACCGTCCCTCTGCATGGGATCCACGTCAGAGGCTTCCTGAGATTCAGGGAATAAAAATATTGCTGTTTGTTCTCCGTCTTCCATCGGTGCTCCAGTTTTCTCTACAGTCAGCAGAACCAGAACTAAATGACACCAGCTGAGGTCGCCCGCGGGTCGGGATGATTAGAGGCAGAAAGATGAAATTATGAGCAAAGTGACTTCAGAATAAAATGTGAATCTACGGAGGCTCGTTGCTGCCAGCGTGACGAGAAGAGTTTTGATTTATTCTGATTTAACATTAAAACTTCTTCACTCACTTAAAGAAATATTCACAGAACTTGACATAAAATCAGCTGTTCTCATTTGGTACCAAGTCATCATGATGAATTCTTCTTCAGTGGTTTAATTTATGATTTTATAATCTGATGTAATAAAAATGTGTTATATAAGAAGATAAAGTGACGTGTTGCTGATTCTGAAGATACAATTAAAAACTTCTCATCGTATCAGAACTTTTCATGTTGTAGAAAGAAAAGTGACGTTTCTTCATGTTGGCAGCAAAAAACTTATTTAAAATAAGAATTTGTGAAAAAGTTTTGTTGAGGAGAAAAATTGAAGATCTCCATGAGAAGTGTTTCACATCGATCAGGACAGATTTATCGTTTTATCTGATTCGTCTCAAACAAAAAATGTTTTTAAATTCACTTAAATCAGAATACATTAAAGGTTCAGTCTGTAGATTTAGAGAATAAATGTTAATGTCTCTGTGTTCATGACTGAATAAACTGAACAAACTGACTGACTTAACGAACGACACAGTTTGTACTGTTGCAGGATTAAAAGTTCTTAAATCAGGAGAACCAGAGGAACGATGAACATTTCATGGTGCAGCAGCTCCTTGATTTGGATTTAAAGTTTGATGAAGATTATTGACAAATAGCCACTATAAATATTGTTAATATTAAAATTCTGACTTTAATTTCTTTTACAAAACTACACAGTGCTCCTTTAAGTAAGTATTTAATTTCATAACTATTATTATAATTGCTGTTTATGTTTTTGTTGAATCTAATTACGGACGTCTGTCGGTTTAGATCCTCGTGTTACAGACGCCCTGAGAGGCAAGTGAAATAATGAATGAAGGAAAGTAAAAAGAGTCACCAGGTAAAACATCTGTTCCAGCTGTTCTTCAGTCATAAAAACCATTTAAATCAGACATGTAATATAATTTAGCAGACTGTTTTTCTCTCACTGGCCTCTCCGGGCTTCCGTAGCGCACCAGGTAACATCTACATCACAGCAGCTGTTTGTTTCAGCCTGCGGTCCAACACCTAGTGGACACATGCAGTTTGTATCTGAAGAGCAAAAAGAGGATTTTACAAACGAATGTTAAACCCGATGCAGATGAAGAGTCGGTCCTCTCTGACCTCGTGGTTCAGAACCGCAGGTCCGAGTTCGTTCTCCTCCACCCGTCTCGTTCTCTCAGATCTCAGAGTTGATGTGCAGGACGATATAAACTGACAGAGCTGTGTGGTTACTTCAAATAATACAATCCCCCTCGACCAATCAGAATCGAGTGTTCTCCTCTCTGACAAAGTGAAGGACACGTTCCATTACTGAGTGACTTTGTGCCGTTTTCAAATTAAAACATCATCAAATGATCGATAACGATCTTAAATGAAGGAGTCTGCAGTGTGGCTAATGGTCCCTCACAGCCTCCGCCCTGACGCCTCCGCCTCACACCTCGTAGTGCAGGTCGTTCAGCTCCAGTCTCGTGTAATGGCGTCTGTCGAAGGACTCCATTGCCTTTCGGCCTCCGACAGCCAGCGCGAGCGTGAGCACGGCGAGCCCGAGCACCATGAAGGCCACCACGCCGCTCTTCAACGCCCCCCGCGCCGCAACCGCCTTCCCCCGCCCGATGCTCGAGTTCTGGAGGGTGTGGTCGGACTGGACGGCGTCTTTGGGCACGATGACCAGACTGGCTGCTGGAGTTGTCCTCATGGTGGACGGGTCAGCGGTGGTGGTGGTGGTGGTGGTTGTAGGAGCAGTAGTAGTGGTGGTGGTGGTGGTGGTTGTAGGGGGACGACTGGTAGTAGTGGTGGTGGTGGTGATGGTTGTGGTAGGAGCGGTGGTGGTGGTGGTGGCGGTTGGAGCAGTGGTGGTGGTGGTGGTGGTGGTTGTAGTAGATGGAGGTGTTGTAGTTGTGGTTGTAGCAGTGGTGGGTTGTGGTTTGTCAGTAGTTCTTGGTGCAGTCTCTTTTTTGACCGCTACAAAAGGAAGCGATGTTGTGGAGCTCTGAGCTGGCCGGGTGGTGGAGGTGGTGGAGGTGGTGGAGGTGGTGGAGGCGGTGGAGGCGGTGGTGGTGGTGGAGGTGGTGGAGGTGGTGGAGGCGGTGGAGGCGGTGGTGGTGGTGGTAGAGATGGTGGTGGTGGTGACAGGATGAGGCCGTACTTTCTTGGTGGCTTTATTTTGCTTTCTGGGGGTCTTGTTTGGCTTTTTCATGGCTGCAGTGGTCGCAGCTGTTGTTGTAGTTGTGGAGGTGGAGGTAGAGGTGGAGCTGGTGGTGGTGGTGGTGGGAGGTTCTGGAGCTACTGGAGGCATTGTGGCGATGATGATGATGGGTGGAGGAGCTGTTGTGGTGGCGGGAGCCGGTGTGGTGGTGGTGGTGGGTGATGTCGTGGTTGGTGCAGAGGTGGTGGTTGTTGTGGTGGTTGGTGTTGTTGTTGTACTCTGTGTGGTGGTGGTTGTAGTGGTGGTGGTGGGCGGTGTCGTTGGGGCCGGTGTGGTGGTGGTGGTGGTGGTGGTTTGTCCCGTGGTGGTCGTCATGGCGACAGGTCTGATGGTGGTCGGATGAATCAAACCTGGAAGGAGACAAAGTGAAACGTAAACAAAGCACCACCACATCACTCACCTCCACCCAACAGGAAGTCAGCCATTCTGAATGTTTCTGCTCTTTGTCGGACTTTAACAAGCTCGTCCGACCGCTTTGACCCGATCCACTTCCACAACACGCCATCACCCAACAACAACAGCACAACAACAACACAACAAGGACTCATGTCCACGTGTTGCGTTCAGGCTCCATCCTGACACGTGGTACTCGGTGTACCTTTGTAGATGTCGTAGGTGTTGATGCCGTCCTGAGCCTTCGTCAGAGGACAGTCCTGCTCCGTCTGACAGTGGAACAGGAAGCAGTTCTCATCGCCGGCGTGCTTGTTGGCGTTGAACACAGCCATGTTGCACTTTGCACCTTCAGACACAAATACATGGAGTCACCATGCTGTGAAGCATCATACTCATTTTAAACGAGACAAAGTTTTAACTGATGAGATCTGGAGTTTTTTTTTTTAAATATCTGTGCAACGTTCTCAGAACTAAAAAGCTCTCACATCTCAGAGTGAGACAGAAGCAGTCGATCACTGAGTCTCACTTCACTGTTTTCAAAGGCAGCCGTCTAGACTGGAGCCTAAAATGTACCTGGACGAACTAACAGGAGTGAAGCTGCATCATCGACTGTATTAGAGTTTTTATCGTTCAGAGAAACTTCTCATCTCTTTTCACGTCCTTAAATTAGTGTTTTATAAATGTTAATTTATGATGAGCAGCAGCTGTTTGTGAACACACCGTCTGTTTCACTGAGCCAGTGACAGCAGCACCAGACTCCCTTAACAAATGTGTCAGTTTAGTGAGTTGTTGAGTTGGAGACACTTTATAAACTCTGTGAAACTCTGTCTCTGACTCATTCTGCATTATTTGGACCTTCTTGTTCATTCAGCAAATGTTCTACATGAACTTCTTTCTGTCTGTGAGTAGAAACATGGAGTCTGTTTGTCTCAGTGATAGACGGGTTTGTTTCCTACAGAGCAGGACGTGATGATTTCATGACATCAGGATTCTGACTCTGACTTGATGACCTGGTCTGTCTCACCTGGTTTGACTTCCTCTGAGCAGCAGGCGAGGACGCAGTCCCGCTCCGACCGCACCACCCGGGCGTCCATGGCTGTGGTCTGTCTGTTTAAAGCCAGCCTGACATTGACGATAACATTCTGGTGCTGTCTGGAGAAACACGTCTCCGGTTCCACGGCCGACACAGGAAGTGACGTCATCAGCAGCAGCAGCACGGCGGCGAGAAGCGGCCCGAGTGTCCACGAGGGTCGAGCGGAGGCTGAAGGAGTCATGGTTGCAGCAGATCAACAGTCGGATCAGAACCGCTCAGCGTCGTTAGCAGGAGAGAACAGATCCACACGAGTGTCCTGCAGCAGGAGAGACAGGAGGGTTCAGGTTCATCTGACAGGAACAGACACACCTGAAAACATCTCCTGTGGCCCAATCAAACATTTACACATCAATATTTATTTCTTCACATTATTTCAGCATCGTGACATCACCGCTCCCACCTGAATGTAAACGACGAGCAGTTTCCTGGATGTGATCACGACCTCCGAGTTCAGACGGTCGACTGACAGAAATAAAAGACGCTCAGTTCTGATTAATTACAGAAAACAAAATCAGCCCAGATGAACGAGACGGAGCGGAAAAGGAAACAAACTGAGTCGGATTAAGAAGTGAAGTCATTATTTCCTCTCTGGTGTAGAGAACAAATCTCCAGAGAGAAGAAGGAAAGTTTCATCGTGACACGAGTTTCTACAAGTTTCCAAAGCAAACGACAGACAGACGAAACACTTTGTGGAGCGCTCAAACCCTCGTCAGGGTGCGAGACCAGAACTTCTTCTGTTCTGTCTGAGTCCCAGTTCTGTCTCGGCTGACAGCCGCAGAACAAAGAGCTAAATTAGACAAATCAATGGCTGCAGTAAAAATAGGAATCTAAAAACAGCAGCAGCTCCTTCAGACAGCAGCTTCCATATTTAGCTCCCTGCTGGAGGTGAACCAGGTCAGTCAGGACGGTTTCTGTCTCCAGCTTTCAGACTGAAATGAGAAATATGTGGCGTTTGGAGCGGAGACTCACCGGGCCGACAGTGTGAACGGTCCTCCATCAGATGCTCAGTGGATCTCTGGGTCCACAGTCCAGGCAGCAGGACTTTGGCCCGGCTGCTGCTGGGACAGGGAGGCTTTAGTTCACCTTATCTCCTTTACAGCCGCTGCTATCGACCCACTATCACCAGGTGTGTTTGCACCTTGGTCCTGTCTGGACCGTCTCATCCAAACCACACCAACACTACGAGGCCCTGACTTGTTCGACCCGTTCAGAGTTGTGACAGTTAAAGTTCTGAATAAACTGGAACATGCTTGGTGTTCTTTAAATGTCGGCTGGATCTTCACATCTGAACGCGTGGATGTGAGTTTTATTTCTGTGCAGTGAAAAACGAGCGAGCGACAGCGAGTCAGAAAACCGGTGCCGTCTGTTTCCTCCAGAACTTTACGGGTCGACATCAACATTGGAGCTTATAAGAGAGTTGGTGGTTCTCTCAGCACTAGAAAGCCCGTCCAGACAGAAGTCAGAGTCCGTGTGCTTCCAGAGTGACGCGACTGCGTCCGGCACGACATCTCCAACTGGCCTGACGTGTAAATCACAGGTGTGGAGTTAAGGTGAGGATGCTGTTCCTGGATTTCAGTTCAGCATTCAACACGATCATCCCCCAGCAGCTGATACAGAAACTGGACTGTCTAGGACTGAACACCTCACTCTGCAACTGGTTGCTGGACTTCCTAACAAGAAGACCACAGGCAGTTCGGGTCGGCAGCAGCGTGTCCAGCACCATCACACTGAACACAGGGGCTCCCCAAGGATGCGTGCTCAGCCCCTTACTGTTCACCCTGCTGACCCATGACTGCACACCAACACACGACAGCAACCTCTTCGTCAAGTTTGCGGACGACACGACTGTGGTGGGGCTCATCAGAAACAACGATGAGTCAAACTACAGGGACGAGGTGAGCCAACTGGCCAAGTGGTGCAGAGACAACAACCTCTCTCTGAACGTGATGAAGACGAAGGAGATTGTTGTCGACTTCCGGAGAGCCCCCACCCAGCACCTTCCACTGACCATCAATGGTGCTGCTGTGGAGAGAGTGAGCAGCACCAAGTTCCTGGGTGTGCACCTCTCTGAGGACCTCTCTTGGAGCAGCAACACCGCATCACTGGCCAGGAAAGCTCAGCAGCGCCTCTACTTCCTCCGCAGACTGAGAAGAGCCAGAGCACCAGTCCCCATCATGCGCACCTTCTACCGCGGCACCACCGAGAGCATCCTGACCAGCTGCATCACTGTGTGGTACGGCAGCTGCACTGCATCCTGCAAGAAGACCCTGCAGCGCATAGTGAGAGCAGCTGAGAGGATCATCGGTACCCCCCTCCCCTCCCTCCAGGACATTTACAAAACACGCCTAGCCCGCAAAGCACTCAGCATTGCGGGCGACCCCACCCACCCCAACCACCATCTCTTCAGTCTCCTGCCATCTGGGAGGAGGGTGAGGAGCCTCCGGGCGAGAACCAGCAGACTGAGGGACAGCTTCATGCACCAGGCCACCAGGATGCTGAACTCTCTC
Organism: Acanthopagrus latus; assembly: GCF_904848185.1. Lineage (NCBI taxonomy): Eukaryota > Metazoa > Chordata > Actinopteri > Spariformes > Sparidae > Acanthopagrus > Acanthopagrus latus. The sequence goes on from NC_051052.1 coordinate 21,587,416, forward strand.
CCAGAACTGCCCCCCCTTCCCTCTCCGCCCGCTGCCCCCACAAACTCTGGACCTTGCTGACCCCCTCCCTGACCCCCCTCCTCCCCCCACGGACATTACTGACCCCCCCCACCCAAAAGGCACCAGCCACTTTACAAACTCAGTAAAAACTCAGTAAAAGAACACTTAGAAAAATATATATATATATATATATAAAAATAAAAAAAATTGCAAATTGCACTATGTACAAATGTTTCACATGTTTACATTCCGTGATGTCACCTGTATATATTTAAAATATATATTTAAATCTTTTTTACTTCTACTTTTTTATTTTACTTCTACTTTTTTACACTCATTGTGGATAGAGAGTAACAGAATTTCAATTCTCTGTATGTCTTGCACATATTGCAGCATTGACAATAAAGCCAACTTTGAACTTTGAACTTTGAAACTGTGGGATTTAATCTGGATTAAATCAAACTTCTAACGATGATGTCATCCACTCCAGAGCACTGAACATTCCGCAATACACACCCATTCTAAAATCTGACAGAGAATATCCTGAGACGTAAACTGTGCAGCTGGTGAACATTCAGGACGGGTCTGGACTCTGGTGACTCGTTTACACTTTAAATCACAACGAGGCCCTAAAGACGGGCCGGTCTGAGCTCATGTCCCTTTGTTTCTGATGTGTTTGGTGAATCGCTCTGAGCTCGTTGTCTGGTCCTGGTTCTGGTTCTGGTCCTGGTCGGGTCTGACTGGATCAGTGCTGCAGGACAAGTTGTTGACGGTGACGTGAGGTGCCAGTCAGAAAACACGTCATGGTGAGTCAGTACATTATCTGTCTGTCTCCTTCACCTGTAAAGTTTTTATGTAATAAGGTCCCATGAGGGGAACCAGGGGGCGTGGCCATATGTGGAGGGGGCGTGGTCTGCTGGCCTTCATGACTCACACAGAACTCAAGTCCAACCTGCAGTCATGACACGTGTTCGAACAGCGACTGAGTTGATTTTCTGTGATTAAAGCGTCCAGGATCAGACTCGACTTTCCTCCACTGAACGATTTTAATTCAGATTGCTAATGTAATTAAACTCCTGATTACGTCACACATCTGGAGACCCCTGCCTCAGCTCCTGTGACGTCACTGGTGCTTGCAAAATTGGTTTTAAGCAGATTTGATCTCATGAGCGAACCGTCGGCGACGCGACTTCGGTCGGGCGAAGACGCGTCCGTTCGTTTGAGAACTGGAACCTCGTGCAGAGGTTCTTGTACAGAGGCGTGAGCACGAAGAGAGGACGGGCATTAGAATCCGTTTTCAAAAGGAACCGAGTCAGAATTCAAAGCAGCTGGCGTCTTTACGTTAACGATGCTTCTTCGTTAGCTAGCTAGCTGTTTGTGGCGAACGCGAACTTCTTTAGGCGAAAGCGCCACTCGAACCTGCTTCGCGTGGGTCGGTACGCACTGAACACTGAGCTAGCTTGCAGGCTACAGAGCTAACTGAGCTAACATGGCTAACTGAGCTAACAGAGACGCACCGAGCCTCACAGCACGAAGCTAACGGGCTCTTTGTGTAGCGCAGCGACGTGTTCGCGCACCAGCTGCCGCGCGAACACGTCGCTGCACTGGTTCTACTGGTGCTGATGTTCGCACAGACCGGAGCCTGAACCGGGACCCGAAGCCGCTGCTGTATCCAGGTGGATCCGTCCTCACGGACCTACCTTTATCTTCACCGAGGACGCGGATTAACTCGGCGCCGCGTCCATCGTCGCTCCGGCGGCCGGTCGGATGTGTGATGAGTCGGTGTGACACTGGAGGCTGAGAGCGACCCACTCGAACCAGTTCAGTCCCGGTGAGCGAACACGAAGCTCCAGCCGACCCGAGAGGACATGTTGAAGAGAAGCTGCTGCTGCTGGCGACACGATCCACTAACTAATCCTTCCCGGTCCGGACGCGGTTCTCTCCGCTAGATGTTCTGGTAGAAGCGGCCGCTGGTCCCGGAGGATGAAATGGATCCTGTCGGTGTCATGATGTGCTGCTGAGAGAAGAGATGGGTCCGTCTGGTTCTGTCTCCAGGATGATGAACAACATTACATGATGGCTGGTGCGGAGGATCTGCTCCCCTCAGCTGCCTGACCCATTTTAGTCTTTGTCCTCTGGAGGGGGAGGGGGAGGGGGAGGGGGGTGCATCCCAGAACCTGTCAGTGTCATCAGCACCAGCACCAGCTGGCTCGGTCCAAAACATCCCATACACACTCATAATCTGAGTCATGACATTTAAAGAAATTGATGTTATTAAATAAAACCAGTTTCTATGAAGCATTTACAGAAACATCAATTATTAAAGAGGCTGAACATGAAAAACACACTGAGGACAGAAGGTTAGAGGACAGGAGACACACTGAGGAGACAGGAGACACTGAGGAGACAGGAGACACTCTGAGGACACAGGAGACACTCTGAGGAGACAGGAGACACACTGAGGAGACAGGAGACACTCTGAGGAGACAGGAGACACACTGAGGAGACAGGAGACACTCGGAGGACACAGGAGACACTCTGAGGAGACAGGAGACACTCTGAGGAGACAGGAGACACTGAGGAGACAGGAGACACTCTGAGGACACAGGAGACACTCTGAGGAGACAGGAGACACACTGAGGAGACAGGAGACACACTGAGGAGACAGGAGACACTCGGAGGACAGAAGGTTAGAGGACAGGAGACACACTGAGGAGACAGGAGACACTCGGAGGACAGAAGGTTAGAGGACAGGAGACACTCTGAGGAGACAGGAGACACACTGAGGAGACAGGAGACACTCTGAGGAGACAGGAGACACTCTGAGGACACAGGAGACACTCTGAGGAGACAGGAGACACACTGAGGACAGAAGGTTAGAGGACAGGAGACACACTGAGGAGACAGGAGACACTCTGAGGAGACAGGAGACACTCTGAGGACACAGGAGACACTCTGAGGAGACAGGAGACACACTGAGGAGACAGGAGACACTCTGAGGACAGAAGGTTAGAGGACAGGAGACACACTGAGGAGACAAGAGACACTCTGAGGAGACAGGAAACACACTGAGGAGACAGGAGACACACTGAGGACAGAAGGTTAGAGGACAGGAGACATGGACGACAGGAGGCTCATTAATGCCAATGAAATAAGTCAAAATGTTGAAATACCAAATGATGATTATGAAATTTTCAATATTTATTTTGTAGGAATTTACTTAATAAAAAAAGTACGGAAGCTCAGTAAGGACAAGAAAATGAGTCAAACTGAAGTAACTTAAGTGTTTTTTTGTCAGAATTCACTTTATGAAACTTCTACATGTAGGAAAGTATGGAGGCTCATTAATGCCAATAAATGTGTTAAAATGGAAAAAAAAAACATTCAGTAAAAAAAATAGAAGGAAAAAGTAAAAATGTATTCAATATAATCAACATTTTGACTCTTTTCCTTTTTTTTTTTTACTGAATTTTTTTTCTCAATTTGACACATTTATATCAAACGATGGTTATGAGATTTTCAGTTTTCTTTTGCAGGAATTTACTTCAAAAAAATTCTAAATGTACGGAAGCTCACCAAGGACAAGAAAATTAGGTACGTAAAAAAAAAAAAAGAAGAAATGAAGAAATGTTAGAAAAAGTACAGAAGCTCACAGATGACAAGAATAAAAGTAAAACTGGAGACAAAATGATGAAATGTTAAAAAAAAAAGGTAAATGAGGGTTTGCTTTATAAAACCTCTGAATATTGGAAATGTACTGAAGCACATTAACAGGGAAATGTTATTAAGCATCTTTAGCTCCTCATAAAATATAACTAAACATTAAGAATAACAAATTAAAATCAGACGTTCGAGAGACTGAAGGTGACGAGTCGAGAGAATCAAACAGAAAACAGATGACAAGAATAACACCAGACTCAATGTTTTAGTACAATTATGGACTTTTTAATGTAATATTGATGAAATAAAGAACATCATGAAGTGAAACAGCAGTAAAGAAGCTGCAGGCACATTTATTATTTATTCATTTAAAGGACCACGTCCTCCCACAGACGGCCATTTCTGTTCAGGAGTTCGTGATATAAGGTGATAATATTATGATGTCAGCAACGACCAAACAGGTGAATGACAGAATAAAGAACTAAACAGGTTTATTCAAATCAAAATTCATCTTTCCATCAACAAACATCTTGTCAAAGATCAGAAATCTTTGGTTGACCGGATGATGTCTTGACAAATCAATAATAAAACTGATAATTCTGCCTATCGATCGTCCTCAGCTTCCTGTGTCTGAGTCTTTGAGTCCGACACAAACTGACAAACGTTCCTGCGACACGAACCAACACCAGAACTCACTCGACTGTCTCAGAGTCCAGTCCAAACAGGCGGCTGTGTGTTCGTCACTCGATGTCTATCATCTCCACGTCGCCCTGCACGCCAGCTGCTCTCTTCTTCTTCTTCTTCTTGGTCGGAGCAGATGAAGAGTCCTGTTTCTTCTTCGGTGGTGCTGCTGCTGGTGCTGCTGCTGGTGCTGCTTCAGCTGAGGATGAGGACAGAGTTAGATGACTGACAGACAGTTTGTCACAGCGGCTGTGGATCAGTAACTGGTGATGGATGGTGCAGCTCTACCTTCCATCCCGGCCTTCTCCTGCTGCATGTGCTGCAGCTGTTTCAGCAGCTTCCTCTTCTTCTTCCCAGACAGAGTGATGTTCGCTCGCGGGCTCGACCTGACACAAAACACAAAGTCAGACAACATGTTCTGTTCTGACGCCCCCGGCCCGTCTTCAGGCCCACTGTGTCCTGACAGCTGTCACTCACTTTCTCTTCTTCAGGTGATGGACGGTGATGAGACCCTGGTCGACCACAGCGCCCACGATCCGATGCCTCTTCCTCTTCTCTCGGCTCAGAACTCGCCGCCGCTTGAAAAGCTTCTTACCGAGTTCCTGCAGCGCGACGACGAGATGAACAGACATGACGAGTAGATAGACGAGCAGTTAATACAGCTAACACTGCTAACACATGCTAACACTGCTAACACATGCCAACACCTGCTACTACTGTACTGCAGTACTTGTACCACATGAATCAGACAGTACTGCAGTACTTGTACTACAGGATGGCAGTACACATGTTAGCTGGCTCGTGGAGCCGCAGTGTTTACGTTAGCTCTCCATGCTAGCTGCTAACAGTCCGGCTCTGTGTTCGTTATTTCCGGTGTAATAAAGGCGACAACAGGAAGTTGAAGCTTCTGTTCTTCCTGTTCTGTGTTTTCATCCACATGTTAGATATAAATCAGAGTTTCTTACAGTTTTGGGTCTGTTGATCTTCCCTCCCGGTGGAGACATGCTGCTGCTCTCACATGGGCTGCTGCTCTCACATGGGCTGCTTCTTCTTCTTCTTCTTCTTCTTCTTCTTCTTCTTCTGCGGCGGCGGACTGCAGGGCTCTCTGCTCTCTGCTGCCCCCTCAGCTCTGTCCTCTCACTGCAGCCACCGGCCTCACTGACAATCACTCCTCATGAGGATGCAGTTTTCTAATTATTAGACATTTTCACAGGTGGCAGGAACAGGATGAGAGCAGGTGACACGCGGGAAGAAGCTCCGGGACTCGAACCCGCACCTCTGCAGTGAGGTCTGAACTGTGCGGTACCAACAGAGCTCACTGACACATAATGAGGATAATTATAGTGTGAGAGCAGAAACATCAACACGTCATCTGTGACTCATCACATCATGTTCAGGTTTAAATGTACAGATCAAGACTAAACTTAGCTAATTAAACAGAGCAGAAAGTAATGGAATGAAAATATTCATATGAAGTACAAATACCTCAAAGGTACAGATGCAAGTACTGCAGTTCTGCAGCTTGATGCAGTAATAAAACAGGCTCTCAGGATTAGTAAACACTTTATTGGTTCTAACAGAAGTTTTTGTCATCATATCAAAATGAAACAAAATGAAAAATCAGTGAACAAATTAATTAATTTGGCAAATTTTTCTTCGATATGAGCAAAACAAAAACATTGAAATAAAAACAGGCTGCTGAAGATTCATCAACCAGCGTCTGATGAACGTGTCCTGCAGTGAAGACAAACACCTGAACACACCTGAACACAGTCAGGAAGCAGGTGAAGGTTGTGGGGAGGAGAATGATGTGTGAGTGTTCAGCTGGTCGTCACCCTGCAGGAGCACACGAGGACGACGGAGCAGCTGGTGACGTTCAGCTGATTTATTTGGTGACCTTGACAAGTTTTCTTACGTTTACAACATCGATGAGAAGAAAATACTGTGGATGTAAACATTGTTTTAATTTACCGTCACCGCGTGACGCCTCAGAACAGACGCCATTTTAAACTGCTGCTCAGGATTCTAAAGAGGAGGCCCGCGGGACTCCGACAGGCTGACGGACCCACGAGTTCTGTGATGTTCTGTTTATTTCTTCATGTCAACAAATCCTCCGACTTCCGATGTGGACTCAACCGACACGATGACCGATAACCATCTGACTCTACCGGGTCGATAGCACACTCTGAGCCGTCATCGGTACCAGGAGAGACCGGTTCTTCTGAGGTTTGTTGGCAGTCAGAAACACCTCGACCACCTCTTTAACTGAACAACACCTTCAGGCACTTTTCTACGCAGGTTTTCCAAAAGGCGAAATGTTCAGGAAAATAAAAGATGTTTAAGAAAAGGTGAAGAAAATCTAATCAGATGACCAGGAGTCTGAACACCGGGCCGACGTTCAGCGAGACAGAACCGGACGACACGACAGCAAAGTTCTACAGAACTGAAGCTTCTCACAGCGTGTCACGTTCGCCTCGCACTGATTGGTCGCGGCGCCGTCCATCAGCTCCTTCACAGTATTGCTCGCAGTCAAGCGTTGCATAATCAGTTAGTCGATCTTCCTGAATTGTCACAAATGCCTCGAATATAAAAGTCGTCAGAACGCTTCTGTACACCAGCTCATTCTTTTTTACATGAGATGAACATGAAGGATTCCTATGAACGAGTGTTTCTCACTACGGAAGCTCAGTGCGGCCCAGACGAGAAGAAAAGATCAAATAAAGACAGAAAGTCAAATTATAATAAATCAAACTTCTGAACGACGTCACAGATTTACTGCCGGGTCAGTACTTTGGGTTTTAAATCAGAACTTCAGTCGTCAAGTCAGCGGGATGAGAAGGTCAAATAAAACGTTCACGTCATGTTAAAGATTCAAATATCACAAAAATACTCATTTCAAATAAAAGCAACTGAAAATTCAAACTTTTAACTTCAAGATATGAAATCTGAGATGAACCGAGTCAAACGTTCAATAAATAAAATCAGGAGAAATAAAAATACTCAGAAGTTTCGTCTCCACGTTCTTCTCCCGCTGACTGAACAGTTTGTCAAAACTACTGAACAGATTTACACCAAACCTGGATGGAGGACGAGTCTCGGATCAGAACAGACCTCATTAACCTTTGGTGCTGATCCACATGAAGGAATTTGTGCTTGTTGGGTTCTGGTTAATGTCGCGGTGGAAGTTTGTTTCTTTGAATCTGATTTATTTTCTGTGTGATCACGTCTGATCAGATTAAAGGGGGCTATCGGGTCTTGTTGGGTCTTGTTGGGTCTTGTTGGGTCAAGCTGTTCTTGGGTTCTTTATGAGGATCATCAGAACTTGGACCCGACATCACATCAGTCTGACTCACTGTGACTTCTTTTCATCATTCCTAATGTTCGATCGTTTCTCTCTCCGGCACACACGAGCTTCCGTTAGTTTCCAGATGGAACGAAGATAAAAAAAATCTAACCTGGAACTTTATTTACATTTTAACATCGTATTCTCTTATTTACACTTTGTTCCTGTTTCAGGTTCAGTTCCATCTGAAATTTAAAACAGACCCAAATATTCGTCGTATTTCCCAGAAACAAAAATATTCCATCAACTATTAATTGTATATCATAACTGTGGCCTACAGAACCGATCCAACTGGAACTGGACCGGCCCTACAGAACCGATCCAACTGGAACTGGACTCTCCATCCCATCAGGTCACCAGTATAAAGAGCGGCTGAGATCAAACCATCGTTTCTGCTTCAGAATCAGGCAGGATGCAGTCTGGATGTCTGCAGCTCGGGCCGGGCTTCACTTCAAACTTAAACTCAACCGTCCGTCTCGGTCCAACAAAAGAATCAATGCCACATTCTAATAAAAATAACTCGGTTCAGCCCGTTTCTTTGTCCGTTCTGTGGCAGCGAGGACGTTAAAAAACTCTAATCTATGATGACTGAAATGTGAAGGTGGGACTAGAATAAAGCTGTGGTTTCAGGGTAGTTACCAAACCTCCAGACGGGACGTCCTGCCACAGATCTGCCTTCGCTCACAAACACTTGCCACAAAGTTCTGAGTGTTTCTGATCGGTCGAGCTCCGTTACGTCTCGACTCCACGTGGACAGCTCGTCTCGTCTCTGCGGCGGCCGGAGGGATTTCTCCGTCCGCCGACCTTCTGTCCATGTCCGACTTAGACAGACTGGGCTTTGTAATGCATTCACTCTTTAAGTGCAAAAGCAGCTGCTATGCTAAGTTCCATGTTGTTGTGGTGAGCGGCCTGTCTGACCACCTGCTGTGAAGAGTCCTCTCAGTCCCACCGAACCTCCAGCTGGACTTCCTACAGTTTGGCTCGCTGAAAGAACGCCTGAGACAGGAGACAACCATCAGCTGATCGATACATCACACACCCAGGATCAATACATCACACACACAGGATCAATACTTTATATTGATTAGAGGACACACACTCTCACCTTCATGTAGTTTTTCAGGACTTTGACGTCCGGCTGCTGAATCACTTGACAAAGTTCCTGAAACATCAAAGTCACAATGTGAGAAACTGGAACCAGCACCGGGCCCCGTCCACACCCGTCCACACCCGTCCACACCCGGGGCCCCCGTCCACACCCGGGGCCCCCGTCCACACCCGGGGCCCCCGTCCACACTCGTCCACACCCGTCCACACCCGGGCCCCGTCCACACTCGTCCACACCCGGGCCCCGTCCACACTCGTCCACACCCGGGGCCCCCATCCACACTCGTCCACACCCGGGCCCCCGTCCACACTCGTCCACACCCGGGGCCCCGTCCACACTCGTCCACACCCGGGGCCCCCATCCACACTCGTCCACACCCGGGGCCCCGTCCACACCTGGGGCCCCGTCCACACCCGGGGCCCCCATCCACACTCGTCCACACCCGGGGCCCCGTCCACACCCGGGGCCCCGTCCACACTCGTCCACACCCGTCCACACCCGGGCCCCCGTCCACACTCGTCCACACCCGGGGCCCCGTCCACACCCGGGCCCCCGTCCACACTCGTCCTCACTCGTCCTCACCCGGGGCCCCATCCACACCCGGGCCCCCGTCCACGCCCGGGGCCCCGTATCAGAGTAAAAAGTCTCCCTCTGAAGGATTTTGTGGTCAAAGCTAACTGAAGCTCACGTCATATTAACAGAAGACAGATTTCATGGTGGCTGAACTTTGTAATTACGCGTCTGGAAGTGAACGGGGCTCCTCACAACTCTGAGCCCAGGTGTAAATATTCAGGAGTGTCGTACCTGTGAGATTTCTGGTGACACCTGCAGTGAAGGCAAATACTCCTGCTGCAGGAACTGGATGAACTCCGGCCCCTGAAAGAAAACACTCATCATGTATCTACAGCTGAGCAGTGAGAAGAATTCCTCCGTACATCACATCAGAAATGTGTCCACAGGATCATGAACCAGTTTTTACCCGTTTGAGATGAATCATCTTCAGAGTGAGCGCACACTCTGACAGCGTCTGAAACACAAAGAACAACCGGGATGAATTCTGTCCACAGATGTCAGATCAGCTGCAGGCTGGACTCTGGAGCAGAAACTCACCAGGACCGTCTGAGCGTCCGAGAGGTCAAAGGTGGGTTTGAGAGGCGCCAGGAAACAGGCAGGAACGATGTGTTTGTAGATGAAGTCGGGGAAACCCACCATGCCGTCTTTCCCTCCTGCAGGTCCGATCAGAAGACAACAGAACATTAGAACAGAGACACTCTGACCCGGATGAAGAGAGGTGATGAACCCAGGCGGGTGGAGGTTTCTCACCCCACAGCTCCACCAGCTTGGAGAGCGTGATGAAGCAGGTCTTCTGAGCGATGGGGTCGGGGAAGTCCACGGCTCCCTGGATGATGGTGAACACAACGCGCTCGATGTTTTCTGCTCCTGAAAACAAAAAGAGGGCTGTGTTCAGGTGATCCAGTCATTCTGTGGACAGCTTCACTTCAGCTGCGGACTGAGCGGCACCATCAGGACTGACAGTGATGCTGGCGTCCGTCTGTAACTCACCCTGATTGGCCATCACCTCGTTCATTCCACTGGCTGCGATGGTCATGATGAAGGCGAAGTAGCTCCTCCTCAGCATCTGTTTCTCCAGAGCGGCCGCCTGGTCGTTTTCCTCCGCCGGGCGCGCCAACACCTCGAAGATGGCGAGCACCAGCGGCATGAAGACCTGCTGCAGGAAGGGAGACACCTGCCGCTGCCATGGCAACAGGAGACACAGCTGATTAACCTCCTGCGATCAGACGGCTGCCGTCACTGCGACTCTGATCCTGCGTGAGCTCGTTACCTTGAACTTGGCGGTCATCTGGCTGATGAGCGGGATGAACTCCTGCAGATCTTTGGCCTCGCAGTCCTTCAGCATGTGCTCGGAGGCGGCGGGGATGAAGGGCAGCACCTCCTCCTCCAGGCAGATGATCATTCTGTGCAGGAAGGAGCGGACCGAGCTGCGCAGAACCCCCCGCTGGACCGGACAGCTCAGAGCCGGCAGGAAGGTCTGCATGCAGTCCCTGTAGACCTCGGTGCAGCCGCACTGCTTCACCGTCTGCTTGTTGCTGAACGCCTTGCTGGTCCGACTGCAGAGGAGACGGAGGAGGAGATCAGCAGAGTCATCGCACGGACCAGAAACATTCAGGTTCTGAAGAGGACCGGTACATTTACACGCCTTCTATGTATCATCTTGTATATGATCCAGTGCGTCAGCAGAGTTCTGCAGGACGCAGCAGCCTGGAGCTCCTCTGTGATGCTACGTTTGAGTTTTAACTGTCATTCCATCAGCTTTATAACTCAAACACGTACAGAAACACTGACCACACTGGAGCCCATCAGGGACAGAAAAAGAGTGGCAGAGGAGCCATCTTTACATTTTACTTACCATATATCAATACCTGTATACACATATATATACACACACATATACACCACATTCAAAATGAGCAGGCTCACCTGGCAAATCCGACGGCGTGGCTCAGGCAGTCGGCGAGCGCGGCCTGTCTCTCCTCCTCCGTCTCCTGCAGCAGTTTGGCGAGCAGCAGGCGGAAAGCGTCCATGAGCGGCAGCAGCAGGCTCCTCATCAGCGCCTGCTTCCTCTCCACAGGACTCTCTCCGTTCACGATCAGGATGCCCGCCGTCTCAAACATGAACAGCTGGTCGTCACTGGTCAACAGCGCCAGGAAGCCATTTTCCTGGACGGAGGGGAACATTAACACAACTGTCTAACTCTGTTGTGATAAAAGTAACAGGGATGGACACACAGACTGTTGGTGAATGATGACACACTGACACTCACAGGAGGAGCGAGCTCCAGCAGGTCCTGGATCCTGGTCAGGATGTCCTCGATGAAGGCGTTCATGTGTTTACTGTCGACACACGACACAAGAGACGTCAGCAACAACACACAACAGCACACGCCTGAACGCAACACAGCCGGTGAGACAAAGTGAGTTCACGTCTTCTTCATGCAGGATCCACAAGTCTAATCATCTTCTCTCCAGATAAAAACTCTCCGGGCTGACGTGCTGTGTTAATCTTCTCAGGATAAACCAAGTTATTCTGTTGCGTGTCGAGGACATCGTGTCACAAAGATCATTTTCATTAAGACATGATCTTGATCCTGTTCATTTAATAAAGAAAAATGACCATAAAGTTAAGATCCAGACACACTAACATGATGTGATGTGAACAGGCTGAACATCGTTCGGTCTGTGCCGAGTTTGAGAGCGAGACTGAAGTTGAGGATATTAAAAACATAATCGCAGCTTGTGGCTTCAGTTCAACTCAGAGACCAGACAGAAGCCAGACGTCACTCATCAGCAAAATAAACCCTGAGACTGGAGGAACTTCTGACAGATGCTAATCTTCTGCCCATGGTGCAGCAGTGACGCTCGGATTTAAAGGTTTCAGTGAGATTTTAAGATTAAAAGCCACTTCTGTTCGTCTGGCGTGTTGCGATGACGACAGGGACGCACAGCGTGAAACATTCAGTGAGTGTCACACGAGGATGAAGAAGCTGGACTCACTGCAAAGTTTTGACGAATCTTGAGAAGAGGTAAGCCACTCTGCTGCGGACCTTCGGGCTGTTGTGTCTCAGTCCTCTCTGATCCAGAAACGCCATCTGACAGTGAACACAACACCAGAAGTGACAACAGACTTCCACAGGAGAAGAAAAGCAGCTTCATCACGTCGTCTTTAACCAAGTCACTCACCAGAACGTTTGGGATGTGATGCGGCTCCACCAGGAAGAATTTCTCGTAGCGGACGACAGTTTCAAAGAACTCCAGCGACACGGAGCTGTGCTGGTAGCTGCTCACACTGCAGGACACCAGCTGAGGAGTCACAACACAACACATTCGTCACGTCGCTCACACTCAGCAGACAGTGAATGCAGCATGCGAGTCGAGCAGCAGACTGACCGTCCTCATCATGTCCTGCAGGGCGCTCGTCTTCGCCGTGTCCCCGGAGAAATGAGCGCCGTGAGACGCTGGCAGGGCCTCGCCCAGCATGTAGAGCAGCCTGATGGCCACCTCCACCTCCATGAACGGAGCCGTCTGCCAGTTCCTGAGAGACAATCACAGCAGATGAGGAGCAGATCCTGTCTTTGTCTCTGCTGTTTTCATTCAGTGATGGTGCATTAAGAGCTCAAAGCCTCCTGATGTTTGAATCCTGCATGTTTATTCTCAGAATTTCACTTTTTATTTTATTTAATGGTCTGAAGATAAACTCTCCGTGTGTCTTTCGGTCTGAATGAACTGAATGAGGCTCTCACTGCATGGTGTTGGTGAAGACTCGTCGCACGGCCTCCAGCAGCAGCTCTGGAGACACCTGAGCCAGACGATCCAGCAGCATCTTCAGCTGCTTCCTGTACTCCACGAACATGGCCTCGTCCTCGCCCTGACAGAGAGACACAAGCAAACGTCTGCTGCAGCTTCACCCTCTCACAGCGGAACGACCAACAGACGGCAGCAAAGAAAGAAACTCACCTCGTTCTCAAAGTTGTACTCGTCGTCATACGTCAGCTTCTTCATGACGGCGAGCATGATGGCCTGCGGCGAGAGGGCGGGGCTGTTAGTGTGGTCACACCTCACAGAGAGGACGGTTAAATGAACCAACATTTACAGTCAGACTCACCTCTATGTTGGATTTCTGCTGATCTGTCAGCTGGGGAAGCTACAGAAGGAACAAGTACATTCTGTCAGTCGAGGCGCCTGGAACACGATGATTATAACTCTAAACTCTTCAGGAGCTGCTGCAGCGTCTGCAGGCCACCGGTACTCACAGTACAAATACCACAGTAACTGTTCTCTGATATAAGTAAAATTCCAGCAATCAACTCGTACTTTAGTAAAAGTATAAAAGTACGACCATCAATATTTACTTCAAGTACCAAAAGTAAAAGTACAGAAGCTGGTCTCAGATCAGTGTGTGTAATATTACACATTCATGTCCACTGTGACTGGTTCACCTGTTTGAGGACGTGCAGGTATTCGTAGCAGAAGCCGACGATGTTGGCCGAGATGTCGTCGTCTTCGTGCACCAGCAGCTGCAGCAGCAGCGGCACTTTGGCCTCGATGGCCTGCAGCGTGTCGGCCGCCTCCTTCACGTTTCCCGTCTTGGCCAGTTTGGTCCAGCTCAGCACCAGACTCTGACCCATCCCGTTCACCAGCCGGGAGAACTTGGCCAGGAAGTCCACGTCCTCCTCCTGACGGGACAGAAGCAGGAAAAACCTCGTGACCTCTGGATGTAAATGTAAACTTGTGGCGGTAGTAAACCTGGAGTCTGATCGGCCACCGACCCACAGAAACCAGAAACCAGAAACCAGAAACCAGAAACCAAGCGTCTACTTTCTGTGCCTGAACCGCTCGATGTTATTGGAGCAGTTTGTTAAATCAGCAGCGAGCTCTGAAGCTGCAGTCTCACCTGCTCCACGTTGAAGAATCCAGCTGACTGCAGGACTTGGCACAGAGACTCCACCAGCTTGGTTTTGTCCACGGGGTCCATTCCTTTGTTGACTATTTCGAACAGGCAGTCGCAGGCCTCCTCTCTGAGCTCCTCCACCGACAGCTGACTCAGCAGCAGGTTCACAAACCTGAGAGCAGCACAACACAAAACTGTGAAGGTCAAAGTGTTTCAGCCGGCTTTCTACTGAAGCTGCTCTGCTCACACAGCATCGTGATGACGCGATGATCAGAAGAGCTGAGAGGAGATTAATGCCCAGAAACAATGAGCGGAAAACTTCAATATTCCAGCCAGTTAAAAAAACTGAGAGAGAAAAGTCGGGATGGAAAATGTGGAGTTACTGCAGCCGACACTGAAAATCTCCTGCATCACTGGATGACAGTTTCTCTTTTAATCTCATGATTTTATCTTTCTTGTCATAACAGACTTTTTCTCTACATGTTTTTCTGGCCTTCAGTCTGATTGGACAGGTGAAGGTGGAGGAGAACCTGTAGTCAGGTGACCCAGGTGAGCTGCCAGGTGCCTCAAAGCTCTGTTAATTAAAAGTGTTCAGTCAGTGCTGAGGCCTCGTACAGAACCTGAGCTGGTACCAGGTCCAGTAGACTGTGTACCAGCTGACTCTCTGTCAATATCTGAACAGAAATCAAAGCAGTGAGATCATTCTACTTCTCTCCACGGCACTGTAACTGGTTCTGTTCACCGTCACACTGAACAGAACAACGAGCGTGTGGGTCTGTCGACAGTGACATCATCACGTGGACTGACCGGTCGTTGGCGATGAGGTTGAGGTCGATCCAGGACACGTAGGCTCCCACCACCTCCAGACACTGACAGGTGAGCTCCGGGTGGGACTGCTGGTACGTCTGCAGGATCTGGAACCAGGACTCCACCAGGTGAGGGATGCACTGCTCCCGCATGCCGTCTTTGATTAGAGTGTTTCTGCGCGTCTCCTGAAGGAAAAGATTTTTAATCAAATTAAATAAAACCCAGAGTGTCTCAACTCAACACAAACACATCCAGTGTCTAATCAATCTAATCCGTCATCAGAGTCTCTGACTGCTGCAGGAACTTTAATCATGAATTAATTATGCACTCTCTTCATGATTCTTCCTGTAATGCTTTAATTGAACATAGTAGAAAGCAGAAAGACGAGGTGGTAACAGGACGTCTGAGGCAGGTGAGCTCGTCTCACCTCAGGCGAGTGGAGGATGTCTCGGTCCACCACCTCACCGTCGATGGCCATGAGCGTCCTCAGGTAGATGTCGACGCCGTGAGGGTTCAGGCCCACCAGCGACAGGATGTCGAAGAAGAACTTGGGCCACAGAGTCAGATACTCCATGATGAAGGTGAGGGCGAACACCTGAGCCGCCTTGTTCCTGATGAACGGCTTCTCAGGCTGGTTGTTCATCAGCTGCAGACAAGAACAAACACATGAGCATTCTGCAGCCCGGCTCCACGTCCCCGTCCAGTCACTGACGTATGTCCATCAACAGCATCGTTAATACGCTTCATAACCAGTTCACCTTTTAAAATAATTCCTCAGTACCTTTAATTGACCTGATAACATGAGTTAGTTTTCATCCTCCTGCTGAACTTCCTGTAAATCATGATAAACTTCACATATATTTTTCTAAATACAGTTTTGAGTTTTCTCTCTCCTCTACACAGGTAACATGAATATTAAACTTTATCTCCTTCTACTGTTCAAGACTTCCTGTTTTATACTTCATGCATCCACATCATGACGAGTGAACAATGTCACGCTTTTTATTTTGGGTTGATTTAAAGAGAAGACTGTAAATGATAAAACAAAGAAACGATCTCCCACGGCCACTTCAGGGAACTCCTCTTGTTGAGTTTTACATTTTCAAGAGAATCCACAACAAGAGCTTGGAGAGATTCTGAATTGTGAGTGAGCGGGTCTGGATCAGCACCGCTCTGTTCGCTGTCTCAGTATTAAACTTGTTGCTCTGGTTTTGTTAGCGTCTGCAGTCTGGGTGGATCTGATTCTGGATCTGATTCTGGATCTGAGGTGGAGATCATTTTAACTACCTCTGAGATTTTCTGGCTTCACTTGTATGAACGCAGTCAAATTAAATAACAAGACGTCTCTGAACTGTGCTGGAGTAGAAGTATAAAGACGATCTCAGTCCTCAGGTGAAGTGAAGGAGGAGCAGAGGTACCTGACACTGGAGCCACTTCATCAGCGTCTCCCTGATGAGCTGCTGCTGAACTGCACTCAGACCAGCATGTCTGCAACACAAACAACAGCACACGGCTCAAGACATCACATGATTATTCTTCATCAGAGGTGAAGACACACAGCATCATCATCATCATCCTCACCTGAACTTGATCTGATGCTCCAAAACTTGGAAGCAGAAGAACTTCACATGGTCGTCACTGAAATCACAGATACAATATGTTACAGACGTGTGAGAGCATCACATGAGTCTGTATCGCAGCCGGACGCTGTCAAACTCACCTGTAAATCCCTTTAGCGAGAGCCTCAGCACAAACCTCCCAGGCATCCTGAGACTCCTTCAGCTGCTCAAAGTATGCCATGGCCTGAGAACACACACACACACACACACACAGATTCATTCGTCAGTAACTTCATTGGAAATACTAATTAAGCTGTTTGAACACACTGTTTACACTGATTTCACCATTTACACTCCATTTATGAAAGAAGAAACATGTTATTGATCTGAACACGTCACATGTTACAAAGACACTAAACAGGAACAATATAGGCGACTTCTTTGTCCCCGTGGAGAAAGTCCCCAGACTCCCTTAACAAATGTGTCAGTTTAGTGAGTTGTTGAGTTGGAGACACTTTATAAACTCTGTGAAACTCTGTCTCTGACTCATTCTGCATTATCTGGACCTTCTTGTTCATTCAGCAAATGTTCTACATGAACTTCTTTCTGTCTTTGAGTAGAAACATGGAGTCTGTTTGTTTCTCGCAGAGCAGGAAGTGACATCAGACCAGATGCAGGTTAATGTGTTGTACAGAGCACAGATCTCTGTCTAATCCGTGTCTCACCCTCTGCCTGTAGCGGGCGTCGGCGTTCGGGTTGAGCCCCAGCAGCGCCTGCTCGTCCATGACTGCAGCGACAGACTGGCAGGCCATTCGTGGGTTAGCTTTCCTCCACGGCAGGTTCACGTCTCTCTGCTGCTGTCGGCCAGATTTCTCTCATCTGGTGACAAAGAAGGAAAACCTGAGGTGAACAAACAAACAGTGAGCAGAGTTATCCAACTTTATAACATCAGCCGACATGATGAAGGTTTGAAACCCAAAACATCTTCTGTGCTGATCAACAGCTGTCCAGGTAAACACACCTGCAGCTGCTGAGGTTGAGGGTTTGAATCCTCTCTGTAGTGTCAGAGGCATGAAGTGAAACTGAACCACGTCTGTCTGAACATCAGAGAGACTTTCATCCTGTCCTACATTCATGTGTCAGTGTGTCTCCGCTCCGGTCGGTGAGTCTGTTGACTGACAGTTGGACAACATGGCTCCTGTGACGTGGTGGGCTTTAGCTCCGCGTGACATCCAGGTGAGCTGATCGATAAAAGGATGGATGAGTCAGCAGCACCGGATCGAGTTCTGATGAGTCCCGAACACCTCAAACATGCCGAGTCGACCCGGAACATGAGTGACTGGTCGGTGTGGATGGAGGAAGAGCGGACCTGACAGCTCAGCCTCCATCACTCTGCCCACATGATGCAACACAGCGTCAACACTCGGAGCCGCGATGACCCACTTAAACGTTAGTAAATCGTTAAACACATGTTCGGAACATCTGCCGGCTTTAAGGACGTGTGCTGCGGATGAGGAGTGGACCTGAGAACCGGGCCACTCCTCAGAAACTTCACACCGCGGTGCTACAAGCTAACAACTTCACTGCAACACTAAAATAGCTGACTGCTGCTAACTCAAGCTAGCGTTAGCCGACTAGCCTGAGAGCTCGCCTGCTCAGAGTTTCGTCATCCTGACCGTGTAACAGCTCATTAAAGTCCGGCCAGCTGTCGGTACCAGCGGCCCGGACGGCCTGGAGGACCAGGCCGGGAGTCTGGACCGTGTCCGTGACTTGTTCTCACGGCTCCGGATCGATTGCTGCCTCCTTCAGCACATCACCGCCGGGAAAATCTCCCCGTGACAAACTCCGCCGACGTTAGCCGTTTTTTTTTTTTAAATCAAGCTAGGCTGAACGGAAACCAGCAGGACGGGTTCGGTCCAGTAGGATCTTACCTTAGTGAAAACTTAATTCATCGAGTGTTTTTCTCCCGTCATGTCATCACGGAGCCGCGGAGAATCCACCAGAACACCAGGCTGCATGTCGGCTGGACTCGAACCGACACGACGGAGCAGCGCTGCGGCGTGTCCGCTCAGTCAGCATCCGGGTCACCGCCACAGGAAGCGGTTCCGCCGGGTCACAGCGGCGCCGAAGACTAAGAAATATTAATAAAACACATAATCACATGTGTTATAGTGCAACTACAGCTGATTTATATTGATATGTGTTAAATGTTGTTTCTGTTCAGAATGCATAAGTCTGTGATATTCAGCTTCCGGTCAGAAGAAGGTTGAAGTTAGTTTGTATTTTCAGTTAAATGTGTAAAATAAAGTGTTTGGAAGAGATTTATTATGTTCTACAATATAAAAATTGTATGTATATATTGTATAGTAATTGATTTTTTCTTCTGATGAACTTAATTGAAAAACACTCTAATGTACAAGCACATCAGATATGTACCACATCTAATGGAACAGAAAGAAAGGAAGACAACATGAGATGTGAAAAAAGCTCCATACTGAAGTTAGTTTATTTGCCTCCTCTCCTGCACAGAACCACTTTGGTTTGTGGTTTATTATCATCGTTATTAAAGTATTGTTGTTATTATTATTATTAAATTATTTTGTATAGGGTTAAGAAAACTGATCCAGAAAACTGATCCAGAGTCAGCTCATTTAGAACAGAAACATTTACTGTGACTGAACTGAGTGTTTAACATCTGGTCCCTGATGTCCGTTATTGATCAGTGATCCATCAGTGATCAGTGAAGACAAACTCAGCAACACTCACAGAAGCAGAAATGAACCTGACTCCTGGTGCAGGTGCTCAGCGCTTTGACCTGACGGACGACAGTAAATGCAATTATCAGATACTTGAGTATTTCTGTTGTCTGCTGCTTACTGCTTAAACTACATTTAATAACTTTAGTTACTTCCAATTCGGGGCCAAGAGGAGTGCAAAATAACTGTTAATTGAGCCCAGCTTTAAATAGTATATTATAATTACATGATCTATGTGAGTACATGATTATTATTTGTTTTTGTCATTATTACTACTACTGTTTACTCTGTTTCATCTGATTTTATTTTATTCTTCATCCTTATTATTATTAACATAGACCATATTTTAATTTATTGGAGGCTTTAACACATGCCGAATTTACAAGGAAGCCCTATTAATGAAGATTCTGTCAGAAACTGTCTCGCAATGATTCAAAGTTTCCTCTAAGTCAACAACTCATTCAATTGAAGGTTTTTTTTAAGGTCCTCCATCATAAACGCTGACCTGATGACGAACATGAAACCATCTTCAGCGCGTGGAGCTGCAGCAGCAGGCCCCGCCCCCTCACGGCCTGCCATCCATTAGACATGCGCAGTCTCCGCCCTGCTGCTTCCTCTTTTACTGTGGCAGTGAGCGAGAGACACCATGAAGGCGTCCGGCACAGTACGTAAAACTCTATTTTCTACCTATATCTGCCTACAACACACGGACCGAACCAACCGATGTCGATTTATAACGTCATGTTTGTCTGATTTATCTTTTAATATCCACAAAAAGTCCACATTTAAGCGCTGATTGGAGTTAGTTGTCGTGCCGATGCATTCTGCGGCTACAACATGGCGTCCGCGGCACCATGTGGACGACGGTGGCTTGAAATGAGACTCCGTGTGTTTGATCAGAGCGAAGTGTGAGAGCACTGACACTCAGCCGGCGGCAGATCTGTACCAACCGCTGAATAATCTCTGATGATTAGTAAATGCGTGATTCTGTCCATGTAACGAACCGCCTGCTGGCGTGTTAGCCCGTGATGCTAAGCAGCTAACGTTAAGCTAACGTTAGCTGCTAATGATGTGTGGCCTCAGCGTGGAGGCGAACATGTAGCAGCCAGTTCTCCTCGGATGGCTCAGTTACTGAAGTTAACACTGTCAGTCAGGTTCACCTAACTACAGCTGGATCTCATTCACCTCTGTGTTACTGCACAATAACTAACGTCAGCTTCAATATTATAATCAGAAGTGTTAGTTAAAATGGGTTTAAACCCACACAGATGATATTTCTCTGTGCTCTGCCTAGCTTAAGTTAGAAATGTTGACACTCGTTAGCTTTTAGCACACATGCAGAACAGAAAAACAGTTTTAATGAGAAGGAACAGAATATAATATTAATAATAATAATAATTTAACATAGAGAACAGTGTGCAAAATCACGTAGTTTAACTGCAGAGATCAGCATGTGTTGCTGATCACAGTAAAAATTGTGCAACTGCTTTTTAGCACAATATATAAATATTAACAGAAACAGAGCAATAGTGCTGCACAAATGAAAAAACAGGATGAATGAATATTAAAGAAGTTTGCATGAGTCACTAAATGATCCGCTTCAGTAAAACATCCTCATCTGCTGTTGATGAAATGAATAAAGATCAAAGTTGATAAAAAGAGTAAAGTCAGCCGTTAGTGAAGTCGTTAAAACGCGTTAACTCTCTGTTATAATGTTGTTCATCCACATGATAATATTGTTACAGCTCTTAAAGAGTCTCAGGTTTCAATGTTCATATTAACTTCTGTGCACTCCAACCCAAAGCTCATATCCTCTCAGTGGTATGAATTTTTTGGGGTGCAAACAGAAACGGATCCTTGTCGCCTTTCTCTGACGCTGCAGTGCCTTTGAAAGTGAATCCAAGGGTCGACAGTTTGTGAGACACTTGTCATGTAACGTTTGTGATTGTTGTGCATCATAACTGACCACACGTGTCTGTGAAACAGCTTCGGGAGTACAAAGTCATCGGGCGTCTGCTGCCCTCTGCCAAGAATCCTGCCCCTCCTCTGTACCGGATGAGGATCTTCGCCCCCAACCACGTCGTGGCCAAGTCCCGCTTCTGGTACTTCGTCTCCCAGCTGAGGAAGATGAAGAAGGCCTCTGGAGAGACCGTCTACTGTGGCCTGGTAGGTCTCTGAACCCCCCACACACACACACACACACACGTCTGAAGTCCAACAGCTTCGGCTGTTGGCGCCTCAGAGGGTCGAGGTGGAGACGCTTCCAGTCAGGATCACGTTTGACTCGGGTTTGAATGTCTGTCACCAGAAAATCATTCAGATTTCCCTCTGTGCTAAATGTGATCAGATGTCGAGTGTTTTTAAAAGTTGTGTTGAGTTTGTGTCTCTGCAGCCTGATGATGTCATCACGTCAGAGTACGATCAGATATCGGCCGATGTGGTTTTTAATTTAATCAATGAGACCGATTACCAATATTTGCAACCGTGACATGCATTCAGTAAAAACACAAGTACAGTGTACTCGAGTTCTGCACCTCAGTACAATCTTCTTTATTCCGAAACTTAAGTTACTTCACTGCTTCACATTATCACATTGACACGCTGGTGTTTGACACCGCAGATGCATCAGAGACAAAGTGGATCGCATACCTTCACTCAGGCCTGATCCCATATCAGATCAGATTTAAATCTGCTACATCAAATAGGAAATTAAACACGAGATTTCTGTCTCCGTCAAGTATTCTGAGAAATAAATAAACTGTTGAGAGTCAACAATCCCCTGAGCTGAGACTCGTCCTCCGTCTGGGTTTACATGAAATCAGTTCAGTAGTTTTTGTTTAATCCTGATGAACCAACACAGACGTGACGACCTTCCAGTGGTAACAACTGTTTTGCTCTGCAGTTGGAAACAGGAACAGATAATCTGTCACACTGAACTCTCTGGATCATTTATATTAAAGGTGACATGATGTCGGGGATGTTGACACACTGAAACTGTCCATCGACTCAGAATTTAAAGTCTACTTGCACCCAAACCCAAAGCTCACACCGTCCCAGTGGTGTGATGTTGTCTGGTGTGCAGACAGAAACGGATCCTTGTCGCCTTTCTCTGACGCTGCGGTGCCTTTGAAAGTGAATCCAAGGGTCGACACGCGGCTCCCCGTTAACTGATGCGAGCTGGAACGTGTTAACGACACACATTTACCATATTAATGAGTTCATGATACAAACTCCATACAGAGGTGGCAGGGTCCGCCACATATAAACAAAGTTGAACAGTATAAACTGAGTTTACAGTTTGTTTTTAGTCGCTCCTTTAACTGTTCGTTCTGACACTAAATATTTAATTTCTGCTTTTTAAACTTGTTTTGATTGTAAATGAACTTGTGAACATGTGAAACAACACGTCAGCAGTGTGAAGTCTGACCTGCTGCTGTTGGTTCTGTTCAGGTCCATGAGAAGACCCCCCTGAAGGTGAAGAACTTCGGTATCTGGCTGCGTTACGACTCCCGTAGCGGCACCCACAACATGTACAGGGAGTACAGAGACCTGACCACCTCCGGAGCCGTCACTCAGTGCTGTGAGTACACACAGGAACCATCCAGACCCGCGGGTCACAAACTGTACACCTCGACTTTGTGGGCTTTATCTCAAACACAGAACAAGTTTAAACAGAACAAACAAGCTGAGAAATGAGTTTTAAAAGTATAAATTGCTGTAAACATCAGCTCGGGCCGGATCTTCAGATCCCTCGTTGGTCCAACTGAACACATAAAGACATGAGGAGCCTGATGTGGATCCAGGATCTGAACCGGGCTGGATCATTTGTAGGAGATTAGAAGCATCTTTCAGTGACGGGTCTGATCTCAGTCTCGTCACTTCGCTTCACATCCAGTTTCTAGCTGTCAGAAAAGTCCAGATGTGTTTTGATGAATCTTCCATCAGTCAGCGATCGACACACCTCCTGCTAAAGATTCACATGTCTTCTCTCTGTCAGATCGTGATATGGGCGCTCGCCATCGTGCCCGTGCCCACTCCATCCAGATCATGAAGGTGCAGGTCATCGCCGCCAACAAGTGTCGCAGACCTGCCATCAAGCAGTTCCACGTGAGTCCACAGGCCCGGCTGTGTTCTGACCTGTTGTTGTGGGCGGCTCTCTCTCTGGACTGCCTCCCTGTTAGTCAGCTCCGGTTTAAAAAGCCGCCAGACAAAAAGCCAGATTCCTCTTCCAGATTTCCAGCTTCCATCTTCAAACCTGGCGGTTCTGAAACTGGCGACAGACGATGAGTGTTGTTGGTTGTAAATGAAGTTTGTTTGCATCAGCTGATCATGATCTCCTCTCTGACTCCTGCAGGACTCCAAGATCAAGTTCCCTCTGCCTCACCGGGTCCTGCGTCGCCAGCACAAGCCCCGCTTCACCACCAAGAGACCCAACACCTTCTACTGAAAGCATTTTGTCGTTTTGTGCGGGGAAAAATAAAAATCTAGTTGATAAAGAACCGTCTCTGTTCCTTCATTGGTTTGTTTTCCATAAAATAACTTCATATTCAGTGTGATTAATGAACCAACCAGGAAACTGATCCAGAGTCAGCTCGTTCAGAACAAACACATCACTGTGACTGAACTGAGTCTTTAACATCTGGTCCCTGAACACTGAGGAGTTCAACCTGCTGACCTCTGATAGGTCCAACATGTCTGTTATTGATCAGAGTGATCCATCAGTGATCAGTGAACATGATCAGAGAACCTGAGTGACATCAGGACTCCTGATGCAGATACAACAATCAGGTACTCGAGTATTTCTACTGCGTAATGCTTCAACTACAGTTAATAACTTAACTTACTTTACACATTGATACATTGTTATCAAAGTTTTGTTTTTAAAGAAAACAAACTTAAAAGGCTCCACTGAATGATATAAAATGCATCAATAGTACTTGATTACTAATATAGACATGAACTTATTTACAGTTTGATAGAAAATTGTTTTTAATTTCCGTCAGCTCCTGTGGACTCGTCTCTCGTCCCTCATCGTACTTCTGCTTCTTCCTCTTTGTCTGAACCAGCAGGAAGTGTGAGTACATGTCAGTCAGGGTCTTGGGCAGCTCTCCTCTCTGGTCTGTAGTCAACATGTGGTCCAGAACTGTAGCAGTGATCCAGCAGAAGACTGGGATCAGACACATGATGTGGAGGCTCCTGGAGGTCTTGATGTGTGAGATGATTCTGCTGGACAGATCTTCATCACTGAACCTCCTCCTGAAGTACTCCTCCTTCTGGACGTCAGTGAAGCCTCGTACTTCTGTTACCCTGTCGACACATGAAGGAGGGATCCGATTGGCCGCTGCAGGTCGGGAAGTGATCCAGACGAGAGCCGAGGGAAGCAGCTTCCCCTGGATGAGGTTTGTCAGCAGCACGCTGACTGATGACTCCTGTGTGACATCAGACACGACCTCATGGTTGTTGAAATCCAGTGAAAGTCTACTTTCATCCAGGCCGTCAAAGATGAAGAGAAGTTTACAGACAGCGAGCTTCTCTGCTGTCACCTTCTGTAATGTTGGATGGAAAACATGGAGCAGCCTGAGAAGACTGTACTGCTCATCTCTGATCAGGTTCAGCTCCCTGAACGACAGCAGAACCAGCAGACTGACATCTTGGTTTTCGGAGCCCTCTGCCCAGTCCAGAGTGAACTTCTGCACCGAGAAGGTTTTTCCAACTCCAGCGACGCCGTTGGTCAGAACCACTCTGATGGGTCTCTGTTGGTCAGGTGAGGCTTTAAAGATGTCGCAGCACCTGATTGGAGTTTCACTGAAGGTCTTCTTCTTGGAAGCTGTCTCAAGCTGCCTCACCTCATGTTGGGTATTAACCTCTTCACTCTGTCCCTCTGTGATGTAGAGCTCAGTGTAGATCCTGCTGAGGAGGGTTCCACTTCCTGTTCCATCACTTCCTGTTCCATCACTTCCTTCAGTCACATGTTCACATCTCCTCCTCAGACTGATCTTATGTTCATCTAAAACCTCCTGCAGACCAACGTTCACTGAAAAGAGAATTAAGTGTTGACAATCAGAAATCAATGAGCAAATTGAAAAAATGATCACTTTCATTACAATCTGTGGTTCTTGTGTCAGTCTGTTAGTCGGTGTGAACACTGATGTTTCTGCTTTACACACAGTTTAATAGTTCCCCATCTCCATTTGAGCATATGGAGAACAAACTCTCTTCTCATTGGTTAATGTGTGACATCACTAATCTCTTTCCTTGTACAGTTTGTCTCTGACTGTCTGTCCACAGTCCAGCTGTTGTTCTGGGTCTTACCTCCACACTGGGGACAGGAGGAGTCTCCTGGTGAAGCAGACTGGTCCCAGTATGAGGTGATGCAGCGTCTGCAGAACCAGTGTCCACAGCTGGTAGAGACCGGATCCTTCAGGACGTCCTGACAGCAAACACAGCAGGTGGGCTGCTTCTTCTCTCTGTGAACACATTTCATTAGAACTACAGTGATTTGATGACTGTTGTTAAAAACATCCAGATTTGGTCGACAGTGTTGAGAAGCTCAGACACTCACAGAGAAAAGTCAAAGTGTGGATACTTTTCATCTTGAATTCAGCATTTAGTGTGTCATGAAAATGATGTGTGAAGATTATCTCTCAGAACAAAACGTGTCAGTATCAGAAACTCGTGTTTGTTTTCTGCAATAATCCAAAATCCAAGTCAAAAATCTGACAGGCTGTTTGTGGAGGGAGCCAGAGCGATGCTAACTTCAGGGTTAGCCTACAAACATACGTCATGGTTCCACCATCTATTTCATCCTGCTGAGATTTGTTAGTGTCCTCCAGGATCTGACTGAGTTCAGACATGTTAGTGTTCAGGAGGCTTTCAAAGACTTTATGTTAGTGTTTCTTCAGTCCTGGAGCCTGATGTTACTCTACAGCAACACATTACCAGCAAACACTGAATGAGTCGTCTCAGTGCTCTTACTTTGTGTCTGATGGTCCAGGTTCAGAACTGAAGAATGGAGGATCATCTTTGGACCGATCACTCTTCATAGACGGACAGATGGATCCTGCAGGTTCTGCTCGGTCCAACTCTTCCTCCACACAACCAGCACAGAATCTCTCCTTCATATTTCCAAAATATATCAGGATTTTTAAACTGGATTGATTCAAAAAGAGAGTTCCTTAAATCACAATATAAAGGACAATAAAAACCAAAATGAAATTCATCTTCCACAACCTGGAGATCACAAAATTCACACAAACATAAATGTTCAGGTGAACCTTTAAATCGACCCACTTCTGCTGCCAGAGGTAAGGTACTAGTTCTATGCTGAGCACTGAGGGACCTCTGCTTTCTCTTTAAATTCAAAAAACTATGAGTTTCTTTAACATAGTCATTCTTAAACTGAACATAATTTCTAAGCTTTGGCTTCTTCCATATATCCTGTTTCCACTGATCTTCATATTTCCTAAATAATCTTTGTCTGATGACATTTATATTAAATTGCATATTATTTTGAAACAGTATATGTAAGTCAGAGGCAGACAAGATTATTGAAACTGCTCTAGATGCTTTGCTCTGTCCCAGTTACATATTTTCCTGTTAGCCTTTCCTCTGGCAGACTGACAGGACAGCTCCACTCTCTCTTCATTTCACATCTTTGTTTTACACCTAGAACCTAGAAAACGTTTCCTGGCCTCTGTGTTTACTTCCTGATTCTGATGCTCACTGGACATTAATATTCACAGTTTTTAAATCACTATTTGCAGCTCGAGGGAAGTTTTGTAAGTATCAAGCCTCCACGGACAAACAGCACAACAATATAAGATATAAAAACAGGTCGTAGGACACATTCATATACATATATATTATATAATACACCTGTCAGAATAATATTATGATTCTCTAAAGTGTTATTATTGACTTTCTGCCATGTACTCTTTAATTCCTAAATGTCATTCATTTGTTTCAGGCAGTAATGAGCTTCCATTATTATTATCATCATTTCAATAGAAAAGCATTTAATTTTCTTGAGTCCAATATTTAAAGATGAATAAAAAGCCCCAAACTTTCTCTTCCAGTGAATATTACTGAAAAACTTTTTACACTTTGTGAAAGTTTCTCCGTGTTTGTGTGAGTGAGAAGGAAATTTATCTGAGTTATTATTATGATTTATTATTATATTGTTTAATATTTTCCACATTTTGAAGACGTGTTTAGCTTTTTGTTTCTGGAGCTGTGATCATACTAATGTTGAGTGAATCGACGTGTCGTCAGCTCTGAGCTTTGATCATTTCATTCTCACTCATCAGTCTGAGCCATCATGCATGCTAATTGCTCCAGTATGAGAAACTTTTCCTTCAGGTCCATTGTCCTGGTTCTGCTCGCTGGCCGTCAAAGCCCGACCGAGACTCAGCAGCAGAGCTCTGATGCAACGTGCCGCAGTGCTTCGGAGCAGCCAGGTGATTACTTTCTTTAGAAGGGAGCCAACAGGTGACATGACAGCGACTGATTCATAATTCACACACATACCATTAGAGGACGAGCTCGTTCAGGTTGGATGAGGGATGAATTTAAAATAACTTTTTATGTTGGTTTGCTGAGAAGGACCTGAGGAGTGAAGCTGCTGTGCAGTCTGGAGGTGCAGCACGAACACTTTTGTGTTATTTTTGACTTTATTCTTGCTTTGTAAATGTAACTGGTTACATTATTTTGTTTTTTGGAAGAATTAAGCTTCCATACTGACAGAGGATCAGTTATTTTAGTACTTTTATAGTAGTTATTGTTAATTCCTATCACCAGGTCAGATTCTGGCTTTTTTTGGTGGGTAAGTCATGAAATTAACATTATTTTTTATATTGGTGCGCTCACCCAAACAGACAGAAGATCAGCTGGTTCTTTACATTCATATCATTAAAGCCTGTCACCGGTTGAATTCTGTCTGTCTGACTGGAGGAGTGAAGCTGCTGTGTAGTGTGGTGCTGCAGCCACGGGGAGGCGCCAGAGTCAACAAAAACTTAAAGTTCCTTGCGGTGACATGCAGATACCTCAAATTTACACCAGTCATATATATACATATATATCTTAATTAACCTGGTTCCACTACTCATTTATTTATTATTTGCAGCAGAATTAGGCTAGCCCTCACCCATACAGAGAACATCAGTTACTTCAGTGCATTCATATCGTTAATAATTGTCACTGGTTGAATTCTGTCTGTTTTTGTTTGGATATATTTTATTAAATTAATTTTCATGTCAGTGTTGAGGATGACTGGAGGAGTGAAGCTGCTGTGTAGTGTCGTGGTGCGGCCACAGGGAGGCGCCAGAGTCTGACCAACCTGAAGCTCCTTGTATTAAGTCTCATTATGTTTAAGTTCCTTGACATGTGAGCTGATATATCTCATCACCTGTCACCTGTCTCTAACGTGTCGCCTCTCCGTGTCTCCGTCAGCAGAGTTCAGCCTCCACACACACACGAACCTGAGCTGACGGTTGAAGTTCTTTTCTGTCGGCTCACTCGGTGCCGCCTGCGCCTTTAAGAGCCTGTTGAGTTGAGCTCCGATGACGACATCCTTTTATTTTTAACGCAGTGACCTCATCTCTGATGGCAGCAGGACTCCACCAGCGGCAGGACTCCACCAGCCCAGCGACCCTCTTCTCCGTCTCTGACCCGGTCCACTCTCCGCCACACGGAACCAGCCTCCATCTTTAACCCGGCCGGACGGTTGAGGAGCCGCTCGGACTTCTGACGTCGAGTTTTTCAAACGGTGAGTTGACCGAAGTGTCCGGTCCAAGTCCGCGATCCGCGGCTGCTAAAGTTCCGTTAACGGGCCTCAAGTCAAAGTTTAGTTGACGTGTGTGTCGAAGACGAAGTTGTGTTGAAGAAGACGAAGCAGCAAAATGTCTCCTTCTCCTTCTTCTTCTTCTTCTTCTTCTTCTTCTTCTTCTTCTTCACGGTGTTTTTGAAAGAATCGGCCTGGCGGTCAGTGAGTCGTTCACACCGACACACACCGACAAAATGTCAGAGAACAGCGAGCAGCGACACCAGAACCACCGAGGAACTGTGTGAAAATGTCGACCCGACCGTCCGAACTCTGTTATACACTCACCAGCTCATTACACACACTGCATACCACTTTTAATCAGCTGACATCAAAGTTGAACCTCACATTTCCATTAAACGCCCCTTTAATAATGCCAAACCTCATTTAAAAAAGGGGCATTTTTGCAGATACAGTGTATGTTAGATTAGCATAACTTGTACAGTAAATCCTTCATTTCTTTCGATAAATGGTCACAATTTTCAACATATCATGAGAAACGATCCAAAGTCTGATTATACACGTACACTCATTTAAACTGTTTCCTGTCTGACATTAAACCTTTTATTTACATGAAACTGTCACCAAAATAAATCTACAGGTTCATCCAAACTCATCTTATACACTTAATTACTCATTAAATACACTTTACACAACTTTTAATCAGCTCACATCAAAGTTAAGCTCCCCTTTAATAATGCCAGCCCTCATTTAAAAAAGGGGCATTTTAGCAGATACACTTAACGTAACTTTAGCATTAATTGTACCCTAAATCCTTCATATTTTGTCATTACTTTGGATTTATAGTTAATAACAAACAAGTTAGAAGTACATCTCATCCAAATGTGTCTAATTTTCTTGTACAACTCTATTTTTACACATATAAACTCATTTAAAACTGTTTCCTGTTTGACATTAAACCTTTTATTTACATGGATTCTCTCTGATTTAATACAAAAACTAACCTGCACACCTGAAAATGTGAAGTCTTGTTAAATTTAACACATTAATATTCATTAATAATGTGTGTGTACACACAACTTGTCATCAGCTGACATTAAAGCTGATCCTGATATTTACTCTTATTTCATCACAAACCTATAATTTATTGTCGAGATGTAAACATGAAATCAATGCTATTTTTCAAATATTGCCGTAATGTTTGATCTCTTTATAATATGTAGTAATGTAGTAAAGTCCTGTACTAAAGTTACATCTTGAGGTTTATTAAAATACACTTTATTTAGTGTTACTTTAGTTCATTTGTGTTGTGCCTGTTCAAACAAACAACAACAACTGGTGTTTTACACTGAAGAGTTTCGACCGTCAAACAGACAAAATAAGACATTTGGACGCACTGTTGTTGATGTTTTGTTGGCTAAATGACTGAGCAGTATGTTATATTTCCAGAAGTATTTGACAGATTAATGCAGAACAGGAGAATAATCTCAAGCTGCAGCACCGCTTCAGTAACCTCCCACTAAAAATACCTCACTGGTCAGTTTCACATCTTATTTTGAGGCTTGTGTTCCTTAGATTCATTAAAAAATGGATCATTACACATCAAAATCTCAATAAACCGCTTAAAAAGCCCTCTTAGCTTTTAGAATGGCCTCTGATGAGTTTTCTACAGGATGAATTAACATTCAAAGTGAAAACAATGAGTGGTGGTTGTTGAAGTTTTCTACGTGATATTAATGGTGAGATGCATGAAGGAACACATTGTTAGTATAATGTTTCATATTAACCTTCTCAGACGTCAGACTGTCACAGTTAGTCTGTAAACTTCGCTCCTCTCTGGAGAGTTGATGTTGTCGCTGTCAGCGGCGGCGGCGCTGGTTTCGGTGACGTCGTCTGTACGTTAGCCGTCTCTCTGCTCGCTGACACCAGATCAGATGAGACATCTGACACTTGGCCCGCGTTTGTGACTAACGGCTGTTTTATTGTATCCTGTGATTTTAGTCTCGACTCATTGAGGAAGTTGACGTTGAGCTCTGAGAATTGATGGGTTTGTTTTTCTGCACGAGGGGATTTTAAAGGTCGCCGTGAACGAGAGAGTGACGAGATCAGCAGCATCCATGTGTCCGTGCTCGTCAGGAGGGAGGACTTATTTTTATTACAGACTAATTATAGATCAGAGTTCAGCTTTATTTAGGAGGTGAAGACATTTATAAAGATGGACCCAACAGGCTTAAAGGAACAGAACACACAAAATATGAATTATCTCCAGTGAGTTTTGGTGGGTAGGAAATTAAAAACAGATAATATTATAACTCTTTATGATCAGTGTTGTACAGAGAAAAACAAATCCTGTATTTAAAATATTCATGTGTGGAACTGATCAGGTAGATATAGAGGCTCATTAGTGCCAGAGGAAATTGTAAGATGTGTTTTTTTTTTTATAACAAGAAAAATGTAACTTTTAATTCAGAGTCAGATACTTAAAGAAAGAAGAAGCTCGTTGGCCTCAGTAGTCGTCACTGTGTTAAAATCTTAAATAATGCACTTTTGAACCTAAATCCTTTTAATTAAATCTAAAGGTGTTGACTCACATCCTGTCGTCGCTCACTGAGAAGGTTAATGTCTCCAAACAGCTCGTCTGCTGTGATCAGTCTGCAGAAGGGAACCGATCACAACCTGATCTGAGGAGACGTTACGTACACACCTTCAGTCAGGGTGCATGCCAACACTTTTATCTCAGCAGCTGCAGTGGAGAGTTCAGCTGTCTAAAGGATGTGGATAACATCTGGAGTCGAGCCTGTGTGATGTGTTGGTGAGCTGATAAAATTGGCCTGTCACAGATGTATCAGTGTTTGTAATATCCAGTGTCACTCTAAAGTCACATGTTGTCGATCTGTAGTAAGGACATGATGACTGGATTGTCATTTTTGGGTGAACTGTTCCTTTAAAATCAGTATTATGAACACTGTAGTTTATAGTTTGTTGTATTTCAAACATCATTCATCTTTAAGTTGTTCCGACTCTTCTGCGTCAGTAAACTGCTCCGTTGTATAAAATCATGGTGAACCTGTCCGCCTGATGTCAGCGAGAGGTTAAAGTTCTCTGATTGGCTGATTGGCTGCTGTCACAGCTGAGTTATTAACCTTTGGTCAGAGTGGGCTGACAGGTTGAACCAGCAGACACACCTGCTGCAGGTGTGACCAGGAATCAGCCGTCTCGCTGCGTCCTATCAGGACGCTGATCTGAGGTGCTGCGTGTTAAAATGGCCACTCATGTTTCTGATGTATTACATTCTGATCTCATTAACATCTGGAACGTCTGTCTGTTCCGTGTGACCTGTGACGTACGGACAAACATACGATCAGTTTTAAAATCTAAGATAAATCAGATGTTTCTGTCCGTCAACACTTTCCTCCACGTCTGTCCAACAAACACAGACGGCCGTTAGATCAGATCGTTTCCTCCATCCTGTCACATTTATAACAGCAGCTCCTGGTTAATGTGCCACAGTGACAACAGTCACACGGAAACATTTCGATCCTGAACGCACCTCTCAGATCATTACAGCGACCTGTGACCTGGTGTCGGACCCTGCCTTCTTCAGAAACAGCTGCCGAGTGATTATTGTGAATGTAAAGACGTAGTTTTGGTTGTGATGGCGGTGTTGTTGTGAGCATGATAACGCCGTCCTCGGCCTCACCTGCCACCTGTCTACCACTCGTCACACTCAGAGATGGTCACATTTCATTTTTCACTTCCTGATACCAAAAACCTTCAGAGAATGAAGACAGTCAAGAGCAGCCAACAGTTTAAAGCAGCAACTGAAATACATCTAAGAAATCCAAAGCCAGGTTGCTTTAGTGGATTTAACAAGTCAGCATTTCCTCTCAGTATGTGGCGGTATGCACCTTTAATGTTGGTTCTGTGTACAGCCACACCTGTTGTCACTGGAGCGGGTCGTGTTCTTCAGGTTCAGTAGAAAACAACACAACTGTAACTTGCAATCTGTGTTGGGAAATAAATTAATATTGGTCTCAAATATTTGATTTTATTCTCCTTGAAGTCGAGCGGCTGTTATCGATTATTAGACAATAAACCTCATCGATCGTCTCCTCGTGGATCATTCATATGTTTGAAAAGTCTAACAAACGACATCAAACCTGTGTCAGTCAGAGTTTACATTTTATATATATTAGTAAGTTTTAACAGAACTGAAGAGAATATACAACGTGATATAATGATATAATGTATTAGTAATAATAATATATGATATATTAGTAATAATAATTTGATATTGTCCTTAAAGTAGCACATAGAAGTGAAACTTTTCTTCTCTCTAACTGAACAAACGACTGTCTTCACTTTATTTGCTGCCTAGTTAATAAATGAAGAACATCTAAATATCCACCTGATGTTATAAGGTAACTTAACACACCGTCCTCCTGCATGAACCTGCCAACAACATCTGTTTCTTAAATTCATTTATATTTGTTGTTATACATCTGCTGCTGGTTCTCCTGTGGATGTGTTGCAGATCGTTAAAGGAACAGTTCACGCTACTCGTTATCTACAACCACGATATCAACAACGCCCGACTTCTCTGATTGGTTTCTGATTTTCCTCTGATTCATATCAACGTGAACAGAACCTCTTCCGGTCCTGGTTCTGGTCCTGGTCCTGGTTATCCTGTTTTGGATCGAATGAGTTCAGACAGACTTGATCTGTGACTCTGTGGTTGATTCATTCAGTCTGAAACTAACTGCAGAGTGAACACAGAAGGAATCAAACCTCTTAGTGCGTGTGTGTGTGTGTGTGTGTGTGTGTGTGTGTGTGTGTGTGTGTGTGTGTGTGTGTGTGTGTGTGGGGATTTTCCTCATCGGCTCTGTAAAACTGGTTTTTACACCATGAGGGAATTTCCTGCTGCGTCTCTGAGTCAGTTGCACAGGAAGTGAAAGCAGTGACCTTCAGTCTGGTTCGTTGTTAGCGGCTGTTTCACTTTCAGTTGAAGTCGTATTGATCTTGAATAACGTGGCAGCTGTTGCTCCATCAGCTGATGATCCTGTAGGTGGCGCTCTTTTCTCCAACACTGTGATCCAGAACAAGATGCATCACAGTCAGCGTCCGTGTTCCTGCTCTCCAGAGGATGATCACGATTACTCATGCTGCTGATTGATCTGTTGAGTATTTTCTTCAGTGGTTGATCAGTGTTTCCTCCTCAGATGTCCAACAGATCTTCAGTTTACTGTCTCAGAGAAGGAAACACACCAGAAAACATTCACATTAATCAGGCGGACAGCAGAGAATTGTTTCTGATTAATTGATTATCAGAATTGTCAGCAACAGAAACAGAAAGTAACACGGCTAATCTTCAATTTCATTAAATGTCTAGTGAAAGAACAGACTCCGGAAAATGAGTTATTAAATGCTGATGCCAACAGGCGGGAGTAACTGAGAGTATGCTGCCAACAACAGAGCTTTTAACTTCACTTAGCTCCAGGCCGATGGAGCTGTTAGCTCCGGGCCGATGAAGCTGTTAGCTCCGGGCCGATGGAGCTGTTAGCTCCGGGCCGATGAAGCTGTTAGCTCCGGGCCGATGAAGCTGTTAGCTCCGGGCCGATGAAGCTGTTAGCTCCGGGCCGATGAAGCTGTTAGCTCCGGGCCGATGGAGCTGTTAGCTCCGGGCCGATGAAGCTGTTAGCTCCGGGCCGATGAAGCTGTTAGCTCCGGGGCGATGGAGCTGTTAGCTCCGGGCCGATGAAGCTGTTAGCTCCGGGCCGATGAAGCTGTTAGCTCCGGGCCGATGAAGCTGTTAGCTCCGGGCCGATGAAGCTGTTAGCTCCGGGGCGATGAAGCTGTTAGCTCCGGGCCGATGAAGCTGTTAGCTCCGGGGCGATGAAGCTGTTAGCTCCGGGCCGATGGAGCTGTTAGCTCCGGGCCGATGAAGCTGTTAGCTCCGGGCCGATGAAGCTGTTAGCTCCGGGGCGATGAAGCTGTTAGCTCCGGGCCGAGGGAGCTGTTAGCTCCGGGCCAAGGGAGCTGTTAGCTCCGGGGCGATGAAGCTGTTAGCTCCGGGCCAAGGGAGCTGTTAGCTCCGGGCCGATGAAGCTGTTAGCTCCGGGCCGAGGGAGCTGTTAGCTCCGGGGCGATGAAGCTGTTAGCTCCGGGCCGAGGGAGCTGTTAGCTCCGGGCCGATGAAGCTGTTAGCTCCGGGCCGATGAAGCTGTTAGCTCTGGGCCGATGAAGCTGTTAGCTCCGGGCCGAGGGAGCTGTTAGCTCCGGGGCGATGAAGCTGTTAGCTCCGGGCCGAGGGAGCTGTTAGCTCCGGGCCGATGAAGCTGTTAGCTCCGGGCCGATGAAGCTGTTAGCTCCGGGCCGAGGGAGCTGTTAGCTCCGGGCCGATGAAGCTGTTAGCTCCGGGCCGAGGGAGCTGTTAGCTCCGGGCCGAGGGAGCTGTTAGTCGCGACCCTGTGAGGTCATCGATGTAACGAGAGACTCAGTAGAAGCTGTTGAGATGAGGATGAGTTGATTGACAGGTGTCACTGTGGACGCCTGATGTTGGAAGACAGTTTGTGATGAAGTCAAATCTGACTGCTTCTGTTTCTTGTTTCCAGAGTCTGAAACCACCTCAGCATGAAGACCAGGATCATCGTGCAGAGTGATGTCATCAGGACGAGCCCGCTGTGGTGTCAGTGAGCCCCGCCCACCGGCCTGCACGCCACCTGAAGACTCAACACACACTTTAACTACGAGGCACACACACTCACACTGACTCACAGTTAGTGAGGCCTCTCTCTCTCTCTCTGTCTCTCTCTGTCTCTCTCTCTGTCTCTCTCTGTCTCTCTCTCTGTCTCTCTCTGTCTCTCTCTGTCTCTCTCTCTTTCTCTCTCTGTCTCTCTCTCTGTCTCTCTCTGTCTCTCTCTCTGTCTCTCTCTGTCTCTCTCTCTCTCTCTTTCTCTCTTTCTCGCTCGCTCGCTCTGCCAAGCGCCATCAGGATGACATCATACCCGACCGACACAATGGAGCTCTTCATCCTCTGAGGTTCCTCGCCAGGCTGCGTCACTGTGCTGGACCGCCGGCCCGGGAAGCCCAGGAGGAGGAGGAGGAGGAGGAGGAGGGGAGGAGGACTACGAGCAGGGAGGGAGGGGGGTGGGGGGGTGGGAGGGAAGGGACGGGGAGTAGTTTGACATGTCGGAGCATCCTGTGGGACCAGGATCATGGACCAAATCTGGTTCCGGGACACTGAGGCCCGGAGCGGTGCGGACCATCGGGGCCGAGGCTCTGGTGGCTCTGCTGGAGGGTGGGCTGGACCGGGTGGTGCTGATCGACAGCCGGCCCTTCGTGGACTACAACGCCTCGCACATCCTGGAGGCGGTGAACGTGAACTGTTCCAAGCTGATGAAGAGGAGGCTGCAGCAGGACAAAGTCCAGATCGCTGAGCTGCTGCAGCACTCGGCCAAGAAGAAGGTGGGTCACCTGAACTTTTCTGTCTCCAGAACTGATTCCAGATCAGTGAATCTACATGTTAAACTACTTTGGTCAAACTGTTAAGAACAGAAGTCTGAAATCTTTGTTTTGTTAGTGAAGTTCTTTTGGATCCAGTCGAGTCTCTGCTGACCCGAGAGGTTCTGGTCACCTTCACACGTGAAACAAACAAATACCTCGTGACTGAAATGTGAAAGGAAGCGAAACAGAAACCCGACTCTGTTAGAGCGGCTCGTCAGTTTCACTTCACTACAATAAAAACACAGTCTTTAATATTTGTAAGTAAATCTTGAGTGTCATGATGATTCTGATGGGTTCTGTTCATCAGGATAATCTCCTCAGATGAACTTATATTAACTGTGTAGCAGTAAGAAGCTAATGTTAGGCTACAGACAGACGACATCACGGTCACATGACTGAAACGTCTCCACCACTAAGAGTCTTACTGCACAATTACTATCCAGGTTTTCTATAAACTGATCAGTGTCCAAGTTGTAAAGTCAGAGTTAGAACAGTGTGGAACTAAAGTGGCCTGTAAAGACGGACTAGTGAGTAGATGAGTCTCCGTGTTGCTGTGAGGACGTTTAATGTCCCCGACAACCTCTGTAGTCTCATTCAGACACTTGTTAGCAACCGCTAACTGTTGTTAGCACATGAAGAGCTTCAGGATTAAACTGTGGGACATTAATGATGATTTTAGAACAAAATAAACATCTTCCACATTATTTCACACATTTAAATGAAAACACATTCAACACTCAGACTTTGAGATGAAGGGACAAGATGTGCTAACATGCTAACATGCTAACAGAGGAAGAAACCCAGAAAATATTCACATTTAAGAAGCTGGAATCAGAATCTTCTAACAATGATAATAAACTTTATTTATACAGCAGCTTTTAAAAACAGAGTTTATGAAGGAAACAAAGAATCCTCGTCTGAGGAGTCGACGCCAGTCATTACAAGTAAAAGGAAAAAAGTGATAAAACGGGCAAAATTACAGAAAGTAAAGGGAAAATTAAGAGTGAAATAAATAAAAACGACATCACAGGAAAGGAATTAAGAGCAGATTAAACAAATAAATAGAAAACAGAATAAAAGCGACTGGTTCATAAGTTACAGAGAAGTGGAGAGTGAACATGTGGAGGAGACACTGAACAGACCTCAGATCAGTGGACTCTGCAGATATTAACATGGATCTGGTTTGTTCCTTCAGACGGACGCTGATGGAGGCGTCCGACCTCACAACAGCTTATTTATCCTGAACAAAGACGCTGGCGAGCGGCGAGGCGGCTCCGCCCTCTGCGGCGTCCTGTTAAACTGAAATAACAGCTCGGAGGAAGCTCGGCCGCTCGTCTGATTACTGAGGCAACATTTTCCGTCCGATTACGAGCCGTAATTAATTCTTAGTGCAGCGATGGAGAGAAAGCAGAGTTTCCTCCAGTGAGGACGAGTTGTAGAGCAGCCAAACCACCGAGGATCAGTCTGAGCCGAGAGGACGACGGACGGGGACGGACGCTTCGCCCTGAGTCTGTCTGTCTTCATCTGTCTGTCTCCGTCTGTCCTCATCTGTATGTCCTCATCTGTCTGTCTCCATCTGTCTGTCTTCATCTGTCTGTCTCCATCTGTCTGTCTCCATCTGTGTCCATCTGTCTGTCTCCATCTGTCTCCATCTGTCTGTCTTCATCTGTCTGTCTCCATCTGTCTCCATCTGTCTCCATCTGTCTTCATCTGTCTCCATCTGTCTGTCTCCGTCTGTCTTCATCTGTCTGTCTCCGTCTGTCCTCATCTGTATGTCCTCATCTGTCTGTCTCCATCTGTCTGTCTCCATCTGTCTGTCTCCATCTGTCTTCATCTGTCTTCATCTGTCTGTCTCCGTCTGTCCTCATCTGTCTGTCCTCCTCCTTCGTCCCGGTGCTGCCGTGTTGTCTCGTCCTTCACACCTTCCTGTGTTTCGCTCTGTCTGTTACCTGTTCAGGTGATTTTGAGCGTTTGGATGTTAAAACTAAAATAATTGAGATTCAGTCAGGCAGGGCAGGATACTCACCTGTCACCTGTTTATATGAGTCACATCACAATACACAGGGTCAGTGTTGTGTTGAGTGAACTGGAGCAGAGCAGCAGAACTCATCAGAACTCATCAGAGGTGAAACACTGTAGCAGCAGAACTGGGTCCTGTGGGTCCAGATGTCTGACTAACAGTGTGATGTGATAAAACTCTTTAATGAACTCCTCTTGTGTCTGTTGTAGTTGGAGCTGCAGGGCGATCAGGAGGTCGTCGTGTACGATCAGAGCTCTTCAGAACCGGCCGCTCTCAGCCCAGAGTCTTTCCTCAGCGTCCTGCTGGTGAAGCTGGAGAGGAGCTTCCCTTCTGTGCACCTGCTCTCAGGTCAGTCCCACACAGAAGACCAGACAGCTGAGACAGGGTCAGGGCAGCCAGACTGAGACTAGTCGTAGTCGATCTGGGAGACGGAGACAATTGAAGAAGCTGATGTTTAGAACTAGAGAAGCGATCCACGTGGTCGCTCCCTGTCTGTCCTGGCGCTGGTTCGGCCCGGTCGCTTGTGATAAAGCGTTCATTAGTTTGAGCGACAGGCGGCTGGACTGCAGGCGCCCTCCCTCCTCTTCCACCGAGGCTGACGTTATGTAACCATGATGTAATGCTGCGCTGACGACTCCACCCTCCAGCTCGAACAACACAAAGACTTCCTAAAAGCACTCGGTCAAAGGTTCAACAGTTACACAACAACAGTGTGTCTGCAGAGAAGAACCCGGAACCTGCTCCTCTGATAACACAGTCTGACAGGACGGGAAGCTTGACAGGGAAGTGAAATGGATCAGAACCAGGCTGTGAACATGGACTTCTGCAGAAGAGAAGAAACAAATATGAACCATGAACTCACATCGGCCTGCTGCCTCACCACAGCACCAAGCTGGATTCATCCGCCGCTGGAAATAATCCCAGCAACTGCTGCGCTGCCTCCTGTTGGAGTTTTAAAGATTTAAGCAACGAGCCTCAGACGGACCGACATGTGGGTTTGGATCTGTACGTTCCAGCTGCAACAATCAGTCCGTTAATGGTTCAGAACTCACATGTGGGTCAGCTGCTCATCCTGGCGAGGAACTGAATGATATGTGTTCGACTACATGATATATTGATTCATCGATAATGAAAATATTTCTTAGTTGCAGCTGTAAATGTAGAGAAACACAAAGTTTCATTTCAGTCGACTTCTAATGACACTTTGCTTAAAATTCTTTGTTTGTTGGTCTCAGGTGGATTCTCAGAATTCTCCCACCTGTTTCCTGGTCTGTGTGAGGGGAAGTCCACCCTGGTCCCCTCCTGCATCTCTCAGCCCTGCCTGCCCGTCACCAACATCGGACCGACCCGGATCCTGCCTCACCTGTACCTGGGCTGCCAGAGGGACGTCCTCAACAAGGTACTGGACGCCCACAGCGGGACGTGTCCTCTCTCTGGCTGTGATGTCAGATTGTTCAGGTGAAGGTGATTCTTTCTTTATACTCAGTGGACGGGTTTGAACCGGGTCTGTGTTTCTGTCTCCAGGATCTGATGCAGCAGAACGACATCGGCTACGTCCTGAACGCCAGTAACACCTGCCCCAAACCCGACTTCATCCCAGAGTCTCACTTCCTCCGAGTCCCGGTGAACGACTCCTTCTGCGAGAAGATCCTGCCCTGGTTGGACCGATCGGTGGAGTTCATAGGTCAGCGGACGTTTCTTTAGAAGAGCAGAGATGTTAGGAAACAAACTGACCTGAGAGGACGACGCAGTTATACTGATTCACTGTGTTTATATGTGGTGGACCCTGCCACCTCTCTAACTTCACACAGTGCTGTGAGACCTTATTGACCTCATTGATATTGTACATATTGAAATATAAACTACAGACTGCTCCTTTAACATGCTGCATCATCAGACTGAACCGTGGCTCTGCTGTGTGTTTCAGAGAAAGCTAAAGCGTCCAACGCTCGCGTTCTGGTTCACTGCCTGGCTGGAATCTCCCGCTCAGCCACCATCGCCATCGCCTACATCATGAAGAGGATGGACATGTCTCTGGACGAGGCGTACAGGTGAGTGTCCTGCGACACACACCTGTGCTTTGTACTAGCGGCAGCTGTGTCGTCCTTCCTGCTGAATTATAAACTGAGTCCGTAGATGTTTTCTTGTGACGTTGAGGCAGGAAGTAAACGTGACAAAGTCCCATGAAAACAGATAACGAAGCCGTGAAGCAGACGTGTGATGTTATAATGTTCTTCTTCTACGGCCATTTAATGGTTTCTGCCCGTCGTCGTCTTAATGAACCGGCTGATAATCACTTCTGTGAGACGTTGAGCTGAAACATCTGATGGAGCTGATGTGAACTCAGAGTTCAGATTCCTGTTTGATGTCCGTCGGGCACATTCCTCCGTCCTAATGAGCCCAGAACCTCGTTAACCCTCTAATTAATGTGTGCTGTGTGTCAGTGTTGATTACAGACGCTCGCCATGACTCTCGCTAACGATGGCCGCTGTGTGTTTCCACAGGTTTGTGAAGGAGAAGCGTCCGACCATCTCTCCTAACTTCAACTTCCTGGGTCAGCTGCTGGACTTTGAGAGGAAGATCAAAAGTCCTCTCAGTACTGAAGCTAAATTCAAGTCCAGCGGCGAGGTCCCGGCTCAACCCGAGGACTCTGAGCCCGCGGCCTGTCAAGAGGCCCCCGGGGGGCTCGGCCTGGTCCCGCTGGAGCCCCTCACCCTGCCCTGCGTTCTAGCCGACGCCCCCGAGGATCGTCTGCTGGCTCAGGCTCTGAGCGGCCTGCAGCTCGCCGACGTCCCTGAAGACAACGCCCGGCTGAAGCGCTCCTTCTCTCTGGACATCAAGTCGTACGGCGAGCCAGGCGGGAGCGCCACGCACCGGGTGTTTGTTCCTCATGGTGCCTCCGGAGACGCCGGCGAGTTCTACAAACCGTCTGCCTTCAAAGAGGCGACCAGTAAACCGTGCCAGTTCTCCCCGGTGGAGGAGGTGTCGGAGCAGTCCACCCCGGAGCAGAGCCCCGACAAGGAGGAGGCCGATGGGCCTGAGCGAGTCACACCGCCGGCCTCCAGCGGCTTCACCAAACCTCCGTCCGCTGCTCCGAACTGTACACAGCAGCTGCAGCGGAGCGGCAGCATGGAGGAGAACACCACCAGCTTCCTGTTCGGCCTCTCGCGCAGCCAGCAGCACCTGGCCAAACCCGGCTCCAGCGGCGCCCTGAAAGGCTGGCACTCGGACATCCTGCTCGGCCCCGTCACCGTCTCCTCCTCCTCTCTAGCCGGCGGCTGGTACCTCTCCTCCGACTCCACCCGCTTCTACTCCACCTCGGCCATCCTGAGCGGTGGCAGCTTCACTGCTTACAGCTGCGGCCACGGTCTGGAGGCGGTGCGGCGGCGCAGCCGGCAGAGGACCGGCGACCGCGGCGACTCGAGGAGGAGCTGGCACGAAGAGAGCAGCTTCGAGAAGCAGCTGAAGAGACGCAGCTGTCAGATGGAGTTCGGAGACGGCATGACGGACAGCCGGTCCAGAGAGGAGATGGGGAAGGTGGGCAGTCAGTCCAGCTTCTCTGGCAGCATGGAGGTCATCGAGGTGTCCTGAAACTGATCCTGGAACTGATCCTGAGACGCTTCAGGACGAGTCTGAAGCTGCTTTGACTCGCAGAGAGAAACGTGCAACACACATCGGCCACTGCAGCGACGCCGGACTGCACAGCGTTCAACAAGTCGGCCCAAATATAACACAGTGTTTATTCTTTCAGAAAGTTTCAGGCGCCTTACGTTCACAGCTAGCTTACTCTGTGAGAGCGAGTGATGCATTGTGGGTAGTTTTTAGCTGTAATGTTGCTATGCTAACAGTGAGTCAGTGGATCAGAGTCGAGTCAGTTTCAGTCAGAGAACAAACTGATGAGCAGCATCACAGAGAAACATCCTCTTCTTTATAAGTCTGTTTCAGTCTTATTCTTGGGCCGATCGGTGACGAGGTCGCGGCGGCGTGTGCGTCAGTGAAACACGACACGAGGACGACACGCCTCCTGTAGCAGGAACAGAGCAGACCTGACCACCGTGAAGAGTTTCACAGCTCCGCCTCCTCTGAATAATGTCTGAAAATGAAAACTCTTCTTCTGCTGGATGTCAGCAGATTATCTTCCGTACTTTATGGTGATGACACACCTGGAGACGGGCTCAGACTTCTTCTGTGGTACTTCCTGTTACAGGAGGCGTCTCCATGACGACGCAGACTGGAGGTAACGAAAGGGGCTGAATCCATCCAGTCACTCATCGTCCTGCTGCTGGAGATCCAACAAACAGTTGGATGTTTATGTTCTTGTGATCTGTTTGCAGAACTTCTGTGCAGAAGATCAATAATGATGATAATAATAATGATAATGATAATATTGATAATGATAATGATGGTGACTGATGGGACATTCAGTCACCAGGTGAGATAACACACAGCGTCAGACATTTGGATTAAGCCAAAGTATAATCAACCAATGAGAACACAGTGAGGAGCTGCAGGTGAGCTCACCTGTGTCACCTGCAGCGCTCAGCTCAGGGTCGGGTCGGGTCGGGTCGGGTCGATGTGTGTTGCAGTAAACTGTGACTGACGGTCTCTGAGCCCTCCAGCAGTCCGTCTGCCCTGCGTCTGCTCCGAGGAGGATGATTTTCTGTCCGATGAACTCTGTGAGGTGGACAGGTGACGTCTCAGGTGAGGCAGGACTGAGCAGCAGCAGACACACAGACTCACAGGTCATGTTGCACTACTGTGGTTTAAAGAATGATCGATTAAAAAGTTATAAATCAGTAAAACAGAGGTGATGATGTCAGTGTGTTTCCTCTCTCACGGTGCCCTCTGCTGGACGCAGCGTGTGACGACAGCACTGATGTGTCTGCACTGATCAATAATCTGATCAGATGATGGATAATATTCATCATTCTTCTGACTGACAGAAAATATTTAACCGGCAGCGTCAGAGGAAGAACAGCCGCCACATCAGAATCCTTCAATCAAACTACACTATTGTTTTAATGAAAATTAAACTCACTGTTCAAATCAACACTGAGCAGAATGAAACGTCATAATTCCATTTATCCATCCATCATCCATCCATCATCCATCCATCATCCATTCATCATCCATCCATCATCCATTCATCATCCATCCATCATCCATTCATCATCCATCCATCATCCATCTATTCATCCATCCATCCATCCATCATCCATCTATTCATCATCCATCTATTCATCCATCCATCCATCCATCATCCATCTATTCATCCATCCATCCATCCATCATCCATCTATTCATCCATTCATCATCCATCCATCATCCATCCATCATCCATTCATCATCCATCCATCATCCATCCATCATCCATTCATCATCCATCCATCCAGCCATCCATCATCCATTCATCATCCATCCATCATCCATTCATCATCCATCCATCCAGCCATCCATCATCCATTCATCCATCATCCATCTATTCATCATCCATCCATCCATCATCCATCCATCATCCATCCATCATCCATTCATCATCCATCCATCATCCATTCATCATCCATCCATCATCCATCTATTCATCCATCCATCCATCCATCCATCATCCATTCATCATCCATCCATCATCCATTCATCATCCATCCATCATCCATTCATCCATCATCCATCTATTCATCCATCCATCCATCCATCATCCATCTATTCATCATCCATCTATTCATCCATCCATCCATCCATCATCCATCTATTCATCCATCCATCCATCCATCATCCATC
Organism: Acanthopagrus latus; assembly: GCF_904848185.1. Lineage (NCBI taxonomy): Eukaryota > Metazoa > Chordata > Actinopteri > Spariformes > Sparidae > Acanthopagrus > Acanthopagrus latus. Next base: position 21,631,875 of record NC_051052.1, read on the forward strand.
TATTCATCCATTCATCATCCATCCATCATCCATCCATCATCCATTCATCATCCATCCATCATCCATTCATCATCCATCCATCATCCATCCATCATCCATCCATCCATCCATTCATCATCCATCCATCATCCATCTATTCATCTATTCATCCATCCATCCATCATCCATCCATTCATCCATCCATCCATCATCCATCCATCATCCATCCATCCATCATCCATTCACCATCCATCCATCCATCATCCATCTATTCATCCATCCATCCATTCATCATCCATCCATCCATCCATTCATCATCCATCCATCCATCCATCATCCATCCATCCATCATCCATCCATCCATCCATCCATCCATCATCCATCTATTCATCCATCCATCATCCATCCATCCATTCATCCATCCATCATCCATTCATCATCCATCCATCATCCATCCATCCATCCATTCATCATCCATCCATCCATCAATTCATCCATCCATCATCCATTCATCATCCATCCATCATCCTATCCATCCATCCATCATCCATTCATCCATCCATCCATCCATTCATCATCCATCCATCATCCATTCATCATCCATCCATCATCCTATCCATCCATCCATTCATCCATTCATCATCCTATCCATCCATCCATCATCCATTCATCCATTCATCATCCATCCATTCATCCATCCATCCATCATCCATCCATTCATCCATCCATCCATTCATCCATCATCCATCCATCCATCCATCCATCCATTCATCATCCATCCATCAATTCATCCATCCATCATCCATCCATCCATCCATCCATCCATCATCCATTCATCATCCATCCATCATCCTATCCATCCATCCATCATCCATTCATCCATCCATCCATCCATCCATCTTCCTCCGTGTTATCCAGGGCCGGGTTGCGGGGGCAGCTGTCTGAGCTGGGACTCCCAGACTTCCCTCTTCCTGGCCTCAGACTCGGAGGTTCTGATTCTCATCCCAGCTGCTTCACACTCGGCTGCAAAATGCAGAACGTTTCTGCTGTTTTACTGCAGCAGATGTTTCATGTGGAGATCTGAGAGAGGATTGATTTATTATCAATAATCTAAAATCGTTGATCAGATAAAATAAACACAGATTCAGCTCTGCTAATACTTTACCACAATAACAGACAACAATAATAATAATGATATTGATATATGATATATTTTACATGATTGAACATTTTCAGGAAACAAAGACACATAAACAAAATAAACAAATCAACACTGAGATCAGAGGTTTTCTCTGGACATGAAGCTGATGTAATCTAACCTGTAATGTAACTAGTAACTAAAGTACTTTGAACTAGATGTACTCAGTCCTGCAGGGGGCGTCCTCACCTGCACACTGACTGTTTACACAGCGGCAGCAGGGTTGTGTTCCCTCAGTGCCGACTGGAAGGTGTCATGTTTTACTACTTCGACTGTCAAAGGTGAGAGACTGATCCAGGTGAGACACTTCACCTGCATCAGACACAGAACACAGTCTGACTCCAGCTGCTTGGTGAACTCTCCACATGTTCACCTGACTGACAGGAAATAAACAATGTGAAACTTAACCGGAAAGTTCCAGTAACACATTTATATACATTAGTATTTGTACACTGTGACAGTACAGAAGCACGTTTCTGCCAGCTGTAATAAAAATAAAGTAAAATAAATTTAACGTAAACTCAATGAAAACAAAGATTCTCGTAATAAGTCATGATAGTTAAAGGTCAGAATTATGAGATTAAATGAGAAGAAAGATGGGGCGCTGCTTAGCTGGGTTGGTAGCATGTGTGACCCACCTGCCGAGGCTCTATGGCAAGACGTCTTATCATTTAATAGCTAGACTGGATATGTATTGCAGATATCTGTAATTCAGTTCTTCCTAGTCAAAAAGAACATTTCAGATATCCACAATGACATTCTTCCTTGGACAAATGACGTCACTTTTGCCATTCATGTGTATTGGGCTTTCAGTTGCAGATGTCCACAATTACATTCTGGATATCTGCAACTGAATACTTACTAGGAAAAACTCCCATTTCAGATATCTTCAATCCAGTTGTTACTAGTCATAATTTTCATGTCAGATATCCTTAATGAAAAACTATTCCAGATATCCAGAATGTAATTTCGAATATCCAAAAATACATTGTGACTAGTAAAAATGTCGTCATGGATATCCACAGTGTATTTACAGATGTCCACAACTGCATTTTTACTGGTCATAATACAGATTGTGGATATTCGTAATGACATTTTTACTAGTCACAATGTATTTTTGGATATTCAAAATTACAAAGTTATGCATTTTGGATATCTGATATGAAAATTATGACTCGTAACAATTGGACTGACGATATCTGATATGGGAGTTTTTCCTAGCCACTTATACTTTTTAAGGATTTTTAGATATCTTCAATTTAGTTTTGACTAGTACAATCAAAGTTGTAGATATCTTGAACTAACATTTCTACTGGTAAGAATGTTATTGCGGATATCTTTAATTACCATTCTGACTAGTGAGAATACAATTTTGACATGGAGAAATGCTGTTATGGCTCTAAAATGTAATTACAGAGAGGAGTGTGGTTCCATTAAATGTTAAAACGTCCTGCCATCGAGGTTCTGCAGCAGACCCGGGTTCAACGTCCCGGTCCGGGTCCCTCTGCTGAAAAAAAAAAAAAGAAAGGAGAAAGATGATATATTATTGAACTTTGAGTTTTTATCATCTTACATTTTAACTTATCTGGGCAAATTGTATCACGATTATGACACCATGGAGAGAGTGTGTTTATGTGTGTGTTTATGTGTGTGTTTATGTGTGTTGGAGACGTAAAGGGGCGTATCCAGTCGAGGGGGCGTGTCCAGGGGCAGCTGGTCCTCCTGTCAGTCAGTACTGAGGGATCACAGCCGCGGAGCGTCCGGCAGGTTACTGCTGCTCCACAACTCAGAGTCAAGTGTAGTTCAGCCTGGTGTGTGTGTGTCGGTGTGTGTCCGCGGCTCGGCCCGGTGTGTGTCAGTGTGTGTCCGCGGCTCGGCCCGGTGTGTGTCAGTGTGTGTCCGCGGCTCGGCCCGGTGTGTGTCGGTGTGTGTCCGCGGCTCGGCCCGGTGTTTGTCGGTGTGTGTCCGCGGCTCGGGCACAGAGTGTTGGAGGAGCCGGTGAACAGCGCGGAGCGGAGACGCGCGGTGACTGGTGCCATGTTTGTGTAACGGCGGCCAGCTGCAGGTAAGCTGCTCTGATGACCCTCCTCAGCTTCATCTCCACCTCCACCTCCACCTCCACACCTATGACCGGTTCGTCCTAACGGTCAGCAGCAGATGTAGAACCGGGCCGAGGCAACTCGATCCGCCCGGCGGCTCCGCGGAGGGACAAGTGGCCCTTCGGTCATGTAAGCGGCGAGCAGCCGCACCAGACAGCAGAGGAAAATATACATTTAAATGACTCTGTTGGTAATTTCGGGCAAACATACACGAAATAATATAATTTAACAAAGAGTCAAACTCGCATCTTGACTTCGGCTTATATTATCCACACACGAATCCATCATACTGACAGAAATTCTACTTTGACCAGCACTTCTGCTCTTCTTTCTCACGTCCTCTCAGCGGATGGTCGGTACGTGGTGACAGGTGGTATCTGGTAAGCTGAAATTGTCTAGAGTCTAAAGTGGATCATATTCAGGCCGAAGGTACGAACCGGTCCCTAAATGGTTCCTCAAATCGAGTCCAGGTCCCATAAAGTAATACTGAGAATCTGCCTCGAGTTCTCCTTAAATCGACAGAATTGTGAATGGGGTTTGGCGCAGTGAGACGGAGACAGGTTAAGTGCAGCTCTGCAATTCGTCAGTGGAAAATAAAAAATGTACCGGGATGAAAGACGAGCCGGGCCGCAGGTGTGTGACAGGCAGCCGGGCAGCAGGCGGCCTGAACCCGGCGGTGTGTCTGCGGCTGCTCGGTGTGTCGGAGCCCTTTGTTTGGCTTGAATGGATCCTGGTCTGAATGGATCCTGGTCTGAATGGATCCTGGTCTCCAGGGCCGACAGATATCACGGCCCCTCATTGTTCCAGCGGGGGTGACCGGAAGGTCTCCGTTAATCTCCTGTAGGCTCTGACAGCTCGGCCTCACCTGGTTTTAGCGGGAAAACACTCTGTTTAATTTTCTGCATGGTGTGAATATTGAGTGTCACAGTTAAAGTGTTCCTGAGGGTCAGAGGTCAGCTCATCAGTTCCCTGCTGTGACCTCAGCAGCACTTCACTGGTGTGAGAGGGGAGCTGCTCTCAGGTGAGGTCACCTGATCAGGTCATGGGTTTCATATCATTATATGACGTCACTGCTGTTGTCGCTGGTGTTAAAGGCTTGTGACAGGTAAGTGACGTCATCCTCAAAAGCTGTTTACCAAAACACACAGGAGAAATAACTGTCACCACAACCACATACAGTGATGTTAGCTTGCTGTTACCTCACTGTTAGCTCGCTGTTAGCTTGATGTTAGCTCGCTGTTAGCTCGCTGTTAGCTTGATGTTAGCTCGCTGTTAGCTTGATGTTAGCTCGCTGTTAGCCGTCTGATGGCTGTTTTTTCTGGAGGTCAAAGGTCGTCAGGCTCTTAGAAAACCACATTTGCTGATGCTGAACACTTGGAGGACCTTTGAGCCGAGTGTTGTGTAATCTGAGCTGCTTTCAGCCCATTTGAGGAGGTTTTTCCCGTGTGGGTCAGATAGTGGAGGATTAAAGTCCACAGCTGGTCCTGGATCTGTTGCTCTTCATGGGAAACGTCCCTCCGGCTGCCGTCCTCCTGAGACACTCTATTTCTGGATGTTTCCCGGCTCTCAGAGTTTCTGCTGATGGAGGAAGTTTACTGATCCAGCATATCTGGAGGGAAAACACTGGACTCTCAGAGCAGAGCAGGAGTCGAGCTGCTTCTGGTGATTTATTCTGAAGTGTTGTTGTGTTCACAGCTGCATGTTTATGTTGAGGGACGTCATCACATCCTGCACAGAAATCAATCTGAATGTTATTAAAATCATGAGACGGGCTGGTCCTCATCAGGACAACAATCATTTATGTAGCGAGCAGCTCGTCAGGACCGATTTGTGTTAGTTACCAGGTGGCGACATCTTGTGGCTGCAGTAATTAATACAGCAGCAAAGGAAGAAGTCAGGAGAAGTCGTCCAGTCTGAAACCAAAAGTCAACAATGGATTTCTATGTTTGTACATCAGTAGATCTGCTCATAGCATTTTCTAACTCTTCTTTAGAAGGAAGAGTTTGAAATATTCAGCAAAAATAAAACTGTAATCATCCTTCAGTGATTCAACAAGAAACTACAGAAGAGAGAAACTCAGTTTGTCAGTTTGGTTCAGTTCCTCTGATCTGTGCAGAGTGAACCCTCCTCACTGGTGCCAGTCAGCTGATCGTCAGTTCTTCGGTAATTCTCTATAAGATATAAATAAATATATAAAGATGTTTTGCTGTCGCTGACTGTAACCGGGCGTCTCCTGTGTGTGTGTGTGTGGTCTGTTGCCGTGGTGACGGGCTGATGTAACCGTACCTGCCAGGTGCTGCTGTGATGTGCAGGAGGAGCCCGTGTGGGATTATGGGACAGAAACAGGAAACTGGAGCTGATGAGTTTCTCCAGGAGTCGAGTTTCAGAGCAGAAGACAGTTCAGTGATTTCACAGTGGGAGAGGCAGGAGGGCTGATCTGATCAATACAGATCAATACAATTTGATCTGTTATCTGACTGTCAGCAGAATGCACAGTGTGTCAGAATGACATCAGATCAGCTTTGATTAAGATCAGATAACAAGCTGGTGCAGATGTCTATTGTTATTATTCCACTTCTGGAGCCAGTTAGTGTCTCATGATGTCAGACTGACACACAAGTTATCTGACTGATAATCAATAATCACTTCATCTGAACTGTGGAGCTCTCGCCTGTCGCTGTCAGCAACCGACCCAACAGAATCCATCCTGAGGCCACAGCGTGGACCAGCTGTAATATCAGCCTGATCAGGTGGTGTTCAGGTGTTCAGGTGGTGCTGAGGTTGAAATCTGCTGTGAAGGACTTTTAAAGGCAGCAGGTTTTTAATGTTTGACCTCTGATGTTTGTTCACTGGGTGCAGTTTCATATTAATCGAGCTGAGCAGACTGTTTGTTAATCCTGTGTGTGTGTGTGTGTGTGTGTGTTCTAATCCTTCACTCTGAGTTTTTATTTTTTCTGTCTTAAAGAAAGAACAAACTGACAATCACAACTGAAGCTTAAATCACAAGTCCTGTGTTTGCTATATATATATATATATTTATCTATATATGATATATATTTTTTATTCATTTCATTATTTTGCCGTGATACTATTGGAGCTTTATCGCTGATGCATTAATGTGTCAGCTGTATTTATCATTATTTAAATACCACACTGACCTTCTGATATTCAGAGTCTGTCAGAAACGTTGTATTAATGTTCCAACATGTGGCAGCATGTCTGTACCAGCCTGTCTGCTTCTGTGGCTAAAGTGCTAAAGTCTTACCTGCCAACATTGATCAGTTGTTTGAACACACTGTTTACACTGATTTCACCATTTACACTCCATTTATGAAAGAAGAAACATGTTATTGATCTGAACATGTCACATGTTACAAAGACACTAAACAGGAACAATATAGGCGACTTCTTTGTCCCCGTGGAGAAAGTCCCCAGACTCCCTTAACAAATGTGTCAGTTTAGTGAGTTGTTGAGTTGGAGACACTTTATAAACTCTGTGAAACTCTGTCTCTGACTCATTCTGCATTATTTGGACCTTCTTGTTAATTCAGCAAATGTTCTACATGAACTTCTTTCTGTCTTTGAGTAGAAACATGGAGTCTGTTTGTCTCATACAGAGCAGGAAGTGACATCACATCAGGTTAATATCAGCTGTGAAGGGACAGACTGAGAGCTGTCCACCTGTAATCAGATTACTCTGGGTGGATGCTGACACCAGGAGTGAACAGCCTCATTGTCTCGGTCTGATTGGGTTTGAAGAGGTCCGTTAAAACGGATCAGGACAAAGGTCACCAGTGACGGTCCAGCAGCAGATAGATGATCAGACTGACATGTGTCCTGATCAATAACAGTGACTTCCTGTCATCAGCTGAGGCTCTGTGTGTTTCTGCTCCCTGTAGATCACTGAGGTTCAGTGTAATTAAATCTGGATTATCAGATTATCAAAGATTAATGTTGAAGAATTCTGATGAAGATTAACAGCTGTTTGGATCTCTGACACGTTTCTCACTTTGTGTTCATTGATTTTCTGTTCAAGCAGAATCTGAAGCATCAGGAGCTGATTGATCAGTTACTGAAGGCCGTTAAGTGATCAGTTACAGTAACTGACGTCCATCAGGTGGTCAGTTTGTCTTCATCACCTGGTGTTTGCTCTCCGTACACACAGTAACTGACAGTGGAAATACTCGAGTAAATGTACTCAGTTACATGTCACAGTGATCGTAGTAGCTGAGGATTACAGCAGGCCGCCTCCTGCTGAGGAGCTTTAAGTCGTGTGGGTGTTTTCTCTGCCGTCAGCCACCTGTCAGCTGCTGTACAGGCCCCGCCCCCCGCCCCTCCTCCACCTGTCCATAATGAGTCATTAATTAGAGGCTTAGACTCCTCAACAACAAGCTGCTGCAGCAAATCCAGGTCCTGCAGAGACCTGGATCCTCAGTAATCTGTCGCAGATGAAACCCAAAGTCTTTACCTGACACACTGCAGAGACGCTGCTCACCTGTGGACGCTTCGTGCAGGTAAGATCGCTGCGGCTTCTTCTGTGGCTGCTGAACCGGTTCAGGCTCAGAACCAAACAGGACTTCAGAACAGGAGGTGTGCAGTGACTTCCTGTGCAGTGTCACATCAGAGTGTCTTCAGGCGTCGCTGTTGTGAAAGTGGGTCAGGACCCTCCAGAGGAAGACGGTCCGGTTAGAGAGTGCTCGGTCCGGTCTGCTTTAAGTTCACATCCAAAGCTTTTATTGTGAAACATCTGCAGGAAATGTACGCAGAGGAGTGGAGCTTTTATTGTTCGATGAAAACAAAAAGATTTGGATCATTTTTAAATATTGTGGGAGGCGATTCTGAAACTGTCTGCCTCGACTCAGCAGCAGGTGGTGTGACAGAAATTAGAATGATTTCCATTCTTAATTGTAAATCGACGATGATGAGCTTTCAGTTTCAATCATCAGCCTGCAGCTAGCTTAGCATTAGCCTGCAGCGTCTCTTCCAGACTCTTCTCCTGTGTGATGAGAAGATCAGCTGGTCCCAGAGGAAACTCTGACAGCGTCGGACATGTTGGTTCATTTTCTCCTTCAGAGATCCTTTATTGATGTGTTTGTGAGGAGGGTTCACTCTGCACAGATCAGAGGAACTGAACTTTGTGACAAAGTGAGTTTCTCTCTTCTGTAGTTTGTTGACTCACTAACAGCTGATTGTTGTTGATTTTGGCTGAATATCATTTGATTTGTCTTGAAGCCTCCAGGAGGAAGTCGAGCTGCTGCTGCTGTAACATCTTTGTAAAGATGTTTGTCAGGACAGAAACAGCTGACCTGTGTGCGAGTGTAACGATGGCAGAACCGTCAGCGGCAGGAAAAGTGTTATAATGATAAATCACATGAAGCTTCAGGCAGGTTGTTTGAGTGTAAATAGTTGTTCAGGTGTTTGTGTGTCAGCAGTCCAGGTCGATCTGTCGTCGACGTCCTTTGGCTCGACTCCAAACTGGACTGGAGTTATTTTTAGTTTTACAGCCTCGTTGTTGGATCAGACTGTGAACTGATCTGGTGTCTGGCTTCGTGCCGACCGTCTGTAGTAACGAGCACTTTACAACACAATAGATCACCGAGAAGTGAAACTCTTTGTCTTTATGGTCTCTGTGTTCAAACAGTGTTTATAGAGTCTGTTCTTCTTCTTCTTCTTCTTCTTCTGCTCCTCCTCCTCCTCCTCCTCTTCTACTGGGTTTGTGCATCAAACTGTCCACGAACGACTCGACCTTTGTTCTTCATGTTCAGTTTTGTTCTCACACACAGAAACATCCACACATTTACTCTGTGATGGTGCGTTTCATTTGGTCGCCTGTCGCTGCCTCCGTGAACACCACTAAATGTTTCCTGAATAAAACTTTAAAACTTCAGCTCCAGATCACTGCTGCAGTCAGGCTGATCGACAGGACTGAACATAAATCACCTTTTCAGTCCCACAAGTTACAAACTAATCTCTGAGCTCCGCTCCCATCAGTAAACGGCTCCGGATCAGAACCTGATGGGACTCCAGGAGGTCTGGTTCTGGTCTAGACTCCAGTCTGCTCTGAGCAGCTGCTAATTTATTTGCTTCATTAAGCAAATGTGTGTAAATCTCTTTCTTCATGCACATGATTCAGATCTGTAAGATGCAGTTTGATATGAAGATGATTCAGCGGTCCTTCTTCTCATCTCACTGATGAAGACGTATAGAAGCTGTTTGTGACTCTCAGCAGTTTCAGGATTATTATTATTATTATTATTGTTGTTGTTGTTATTATTATTATTATTATTATTATTATTATTATTATTATTATTATTATTATTATTAGCCTTCCTGGACTTTCGGTCGCTGTTGGACTTCCTCCCACAGACGAACTCTCTCACGGAGCCGCTGGCGTTCAGACGGCCGGTCACACTGTGATCATGTGTTGATGATTCCGCTGCCACAGCTGCTGGATTAAAGTCGATAGCGGCTGCTGATGAGTATGGATTAATCACAGCCAGCGGTGAAGAAATCCGGCTGCCAGCAGCTGAACTGACCTCATGATGGTTCATCATGGCTGAATGAATCTTAAAGGAGCAGGCTGCTGTGTTTAGCTTAGCTTAGCTTAGCTTAGCACAAAGACTGGAAACAGAGGGAAGTCCCATGAAGAGAGGAAAGACTCCACGTTTGTCTGACCCTTATGTTCCTCGTGGTCACTCGGGTTCTGATGGTTCTCTGTGGTGGTACAGCTCGGCCCGATCAGACAGAAGCCAGGAGCAGAAAAGTGCCATCATCCAGGCCAGCTCCTGGACCAGTCGGTGGTTCTCATGATCTCCCTTTAGAACCAAAGCGGTTCAGATGCTGGTTCTGAACCGGTGCCTGCTCTGGAACCAGGTCTTTGGCTGCTGGAGCCTTGTGGGTCACCACAGGAACGACTAGCTGGAGGGGAAAAAGATTTCCCTCTGACAGAAGTTTCTATTTGTGGCGTCAGCAGTGGTCCAGTTTAATGGACCGGCCTCGTGCTCAGTGATGCCTCTGGACTGTTCCGCTGGTTCAGAACGGATCAGAGCCCGACAGTGAAACGAGTCTTTTCAGGGGGTTTGTGTATAAAAAAGGATTCGGGCCCTCTGACAATTTGGCCTCTACACGTCACATCAGCTCCTGAACCCAGCGCTGCTCGGGCCGGGCCGGGCTGGTACAGTAACGTGTCCTCTGTGTACAGTATGTAGGTTACAGCTCCCCGCAGAGCGCTGTGGCCTCGATCCAGTCGGAGAGTCAGAGGACAATTAATCAGTCCTCAGAGCAGAACCTGCTCTCATTCCCTCACGCTCATTAGCACAGAGCTCACATGGTTCATACGATCATTATATCGGGTCAGAACAGAGGCTGTGCGTCTGTACAGGGACGACTCCAAGATGTTCAGATGTGCTGATCCAAAGCTTAAATCATCAGCTGACTGATGAGCCGGTGTAGGAACAAAGTCCTCGAGCACACGACCACAAAAGTGCAGGTGATGGTTCTGTTCTGTTAACTGACCCGGTGAGTTCAGATGCACAGAACCAGAGCCCAGGAGCGAGCTCAGCTGAATGGACTGCAGCCATCATTCATGTTGCTCTGATCCAAGTCAAAATGTCTTCGGTGGAAGCTGTTTAATATTCGATAGAGTGGAAATAAAATGTTGCGTGTGACAGCAAACATCTGATATCAGCTGACAGATAGTCTCAGATTACACTCGTTAACAGAGAATAAAGAAATCAGAGAATCTTTAAATTCATATTTCAGAATAAAAGTGAGAAAACAATGAAATTATTACAGTCAGACCTTTGAGATTAAATAAAAAAATCTGAGAATATATTCACAACTTTTTGTAATTATTCTGGGATTAAAGTCGACATCCTGAGATTAAAGAAAATAATATTTGTATTGAAGTGAATGAAGTGCAGTCAGAACCCTGTGTTCAAGAGGAAGGTAGGGATTAGGTGTGTGTGTGTGTGTGTGTGTGTGTGTGTGTGTGTGTGTGTGTGTGTGTGTGTGTGTGTGTGTGTGTGTGTGTGTGTGTGTGTGTGTGTGTGTGTGTGTGTGTGCGTGCGTGTGTGTGTGAGTGTGTGTGTGTGTGTGAGTGATGTAAATCTTCTGACAATCCTCTTTCCTGTCCTCTGTGCGATGCCGACAGACTCTCAGCTGTTTGTTTCTCGTCAGGTTCACTTTCAGTCTGAAAACATCAGAAACATTCAGGATGTTGTCGTAGTTCTGCCGGCCAATCAGGAGAGCCGATTAATTTTATGTGTTTAAAACCAAACACTCAGTTCTCACCTTGAGTCAGTTTCATCCTCGCATCAGAACACACACACACAGTACGACGACCTTTCTTCCTGGGACTACTTTCTGTGGCGGATGTACGTGTTCCTCATGTGTAGTTCTGTGTTGGGTTGGTTAACAGGACAGACGTCCGTCCATGAGTAGTTCTGCATTATGTGTATTTCAGACATCACAGATAAATAACGCAGTCGTATGGGTGAGACTGTGTTGTCTGACCTTCTAATGAGCGCCTGAATGCACCATCAGGAGGGATTCACAGTGAAAGCAGAACCAGACCTGACCCGGGCTGTTGGTGCCGCTGTTAGCAACGCAGCTACAGAGAGAATCCCAGTTTGATCTACAGACCCTGACCTGAGCTCTGTGAACAGTCAGAGTAAAACAAATAAATAACTAAATAACAGGGGGCTTTTATTGTGAAGGAGTTAGAGGAAGTGAAACATGTTTAACTGCATTAGCGGAGCTGCTTCGTTAGCGGTGATTCTGAAGCCTCTCAGCTGTTGCTGTCAGCTGTGAACACGATTTATTGGACTGACGCATGTTTGTGTGTAAACACCATAAAACACACAACACGTCGTCGTATCAGAACACAGAACAGGTAGTTTTTCCTTGATAATAAACACACCTGTTCCTCAAACATCACTCTGCCTCACCTGACTTCCTCCTTTGCTCCCGTCAGCTGAACAGTCGCTCGTCTCCACTGACGTCACTGACGTGATGTGTGGAGAAATATCAAAGATTAAATGTGTTGATTTGTGTGTGAGCTGTTTGTAGTCTCGTTCTGTACAGTCATCAGGAACATGAAGACATATAAAGTGTGTTTATCTTCACATCTAACAGGAGGAACAGGTCGATCTTCCTCCCTGTGACCTGAGACGAGTGATTTGTGGAGGAAACAGCAGCAGGATCAATGATTTGTTGAACAGAAGAAGAAGAATCAGTTTCCATCAGCTTCAGTTTGATCTTTAATTTGATTAAATGTTCAGTTTTCAGAATAAAACTCAGTTTGGCTCCTCAGGCCGTCACAGAGTTCCTCATCAGTGACTCATTTGAAGTGTGTTTGAACATCAGTTAGACTTTAACACTGTGATTAAACAGTCTGTGTTTGTTCGGTTTGTTCTGCTCTCATCAATCAGGAACATTAACTAACCAGGAAGTGTTTTCTTTTTCCTCCTGAACGTGATGCAGAGCTTTAATGTTGCAGCTCGGTGGGTTCAGTGCAGCAGGAGAGAGCAGAACCGAGCCCTGAGGTTTCACTGGACTGACTCTGAGAAAAGGTTCATCCCAGTCTGGTCTTGATGTTGTGGTCTGTGGAGGTTAAGATAATAATGTTTTGTAACTTCAGTTTCGAGTGTACGTGACGTCCTTCATACGTTGGTAAAATTAAAATAATTCACAGCTGACTTCTGTATTCAGACGTCCTCTGAGTCAAAGTCCTGTTTGCTCATTTAGAAACGTGTTCACAGCCTCGTTAAAGACCGTCAACACTTTGTGGTGCTCGCTGATGTGTTTATTCAGCTCAGGTTAACCACAGATTTGTATCAAGTATTAAAAACAGCTGACTTGGAGACATACGGTGCTTCTTGTCTTCTCTGTGGAAACAATAGTATTAAACTTAATTAAAATGTCTTTGTGTTGAACCGTCAGCTGCTCCGGCTCACTGTGTTTGAGGTGGTTCTGCTCCGTTTCATCCACGTCTGGATGGAGTGAACGAAGGATGCAGACTCGTCCTCGTCCTCCTCTGTGTGCTTTGTCTCCTGACTTCCTCCTTTGCTGCCGTAATAAATCTTACGTCCACTAGAGGTCACCGCCTGATCAGACAGCTGAACACGGCTGTTTTCCTGCTGGCTGAGGAGATGACACGCAGACTTTACCTGCTGCACATCGACTCCTCTCTGCAGGTTGGAGGTGATGAAAAGCAGCAGTCGGTTCTGGTTCAGTCCTGCAGCTCCTCTGTGTCCTCTGCTGAGGTGAAGCACGTCACAGGACCTGATGTTTACCTGGTTACATATTAAACTACAGCCTGACAGAGTCAACACAGCGGCCGGCTGCACTCGGAGCTGCAGACGGTGGAGGCCTGCGTCACCATGGAAACACCTCACAGCAGACGGCGTTTCAACAGCCAATCAGAGAGGTGCAAGTGTGCCGCTAACACACAGGAGGTGTTGGAGCATAAAACGCAGACGACTTCATGAAATATCAGCAGATGAAATTTGAAACTGACAGCAGACGTCAAGAGGACGATGGAAGAGTCGACGTGTCCAAGCATCAACACAGACGGGAGGAGATATGAAACCAACTGACGAGCTTTCTTTCTTCAAGTTGTTTCGTTTCAGCACAAAATGTCCTCACGTGTCAAACTGCAGCTGTGAAAAACACCATGAGACATGTTTGTTCAAAGATCATCTGAGCCAGCCGGTCGGTCGGTTGATTGATTGATTGATTGGTTGGTTGGTTGGTTTGATTGATCGTTGGTTGGTTGGTATGTGAGCAGCCGCCACACCTGGATGGAGGAGGAGTCAGAACAGACTCCGTTAACTTTTGGTGTTGATCCAGATTAAGACGTCAACTTCTCCTCACTGTCTTCACTCAGTCTCCGTTGATCAGAAGTTATGTGTCTCTGCTTGTTTACAGATTCAGTCGTGTAGGGAGGATCGGTCTCGTCGAGGATTCTGATTGGCGTTCATAGCAGCCAATGGCGTGAGAACTAGAGGAGCTCCATGTGAACACAGCTGATGAAGTGATGGGCGCTGGCTACAGCCTGCTCACGGTTTGAAGCTGGATCAGGTTGTTTTTAGTTGGAACTGGATCAAGCAGACGTGAGCACACACGTCTTTGTCTTTTAATGACAGTGAGTGTGTATTTTTGGCATATATTGTTAAATAGTGGCACAATATGACAGCAGACGTGTTGGAAAATGGTTGAAGTGGCTGATTTAATTGTGATGAAGATGATGATGATGATGATGATGTGATGATGCCGGGTTCATCTTCATCCTCTCCAGTTTGCAGTGGGATCCTGTTATTGACTCAGCTGTTCCTGTTAACTGTGTGTCCAGATGTTTTTTCTTCTTCTGTGAGATAAACGTTGACTCCCTGCAGGCTGCGGTGAAACAGGAAGTGGTTGTCAGTGTACCGATGGCGTCTCCTCCCAGGACAAACACAGATAAGGAGCTGAGAGCTGATCGCTGGATCAACAGGAACACAGCCGTCTATCTGTGACCTTTGACCTCCAACGTGTGAACTGTGTTCCTGTAAATCATTGTCAGGACGCAGCTGTGACATCAGCACTCTGACATTCAGTGACATCATCAGGAAGGGGGCGGGGCTCGGTGTGTGTCAGTAGCTTGTGATGAATGTGATTGGAGGACAAACGGCTAACGAGTCACCTGCAGAAGGCTAAGAGTGTTTTATTTTGAAAGGTCAGGTGGGAGGAAAGATCACTGAAGCTAAGCTAAAGGCTAACAGAACAAACATCCTGGTGGTTTCCTGATCCCACAGGGTGTCTGCAGCTGTGCTCACGTCCTCTAAACATACGCAGATGTTTCTCCTTCCCACTCTTCTTGAATCGTGGTCATACGTACATACAGTTTCAGTTTCTGTCTGTTTACCTCCCGCCCTTCAGCTTTCGGTTGTGTTGCACTTTCACATGTCAAACATGAGTTTATGCTTTTGGCTACACAGCAGTCTAAATGTTCTGGCTTCACTGGCTTAATTCATTTAACTCGCTCTATGTCCCGCCCACAACCCCGTCTGATTGGTTACACGTCAGCAGTGACAGCCTGTCATCGTTACTCGTACAGCTGATGTGACAGTAACTGATCTAATAACTCTGATGACATCATCGGATCAGATTCTGAGGAGTGTGTGGGCTCCTTCCTCCCTCAGCGAGGCCGCGCAGGTCCCCCCCCCCCCCCCGAGGCCTCCACTCCTGCCTGCTGCTGTTGTCATGGATACAGAGTCCAAAATGGATTCCTGAGTCCCAGCTGAATAAAACATGGAGTCCTGGGAAAAGTAATCACACGTGGCTGCACTGTACATACAGGAGCGCGCACACACACACACACACACACACACACACACACACACACACACACACACACACACACTCATAAATCACCTCGGGGAGTCTTTTGTGTGGAGGTCTTTTAATTTGAGCCTGGATGTGACATTTCCCTGCTGCTCTGCTGAAGGTTTTAATGATTTGTTAATGAGAGTGCTCCGTGTCGACTCTCTGCAGACCGACTCTCTGACGACAGGCTGAACTCTGCGGTGAGTGTTCGCAGGTTTAAAGCCGGTAACACGGATCCTGCTGACAGTAATGAGATGGACGGAACAATAACAGATATACATGATGGTGATTTTGGCCTGTTGCAACACAAACTGCAGCAAATAGACTCAAAGTGTGGAGTCGTTCAGTCCCTCAAGTCCATTCAGCAAGAAACTACATCAGCTACAGTCCACGAACAAACATGCTAACAAACACGCTAACAAACACGCTAACAAACATGCTTACAAACCATCCGTGTGTTTCAGTCGAGCATCAACATCATCTCCTCTTTTTCCCAAGTGTCCAGTAGATCCATCTCAGTCACAGATTCAGTTCAGAACACAGTGATCAATATTCAATAGATCCATCACCTCCGTACACCAGAGATCCTAAGATGGCCGCCACTTGATTGACAGCTCATTTGAGCAGATATGAGATTCTATGCCCACCCTGGAGACTACAACAGCTAATGAGTGATGATGTAGACAAGTGACCCACTCTCTATTCTTCCTCCTTTCTGCTGAGCCAATCACACACCAGCCTCCAGATGATTGATGCATCATGCAGCCAATGAGAGTTCAGATCCAGTAATATATATAGTTTATATCAGTTTTTAAAGCCTGAACTTGGAAATGATCGACCCAATGTGTCGTCCAGTAGGTACAGCTCATCTGCAGATGACGATGATGGTGATGATGGTGATGGTGATGATGATGATGTTCTGTGTGTTCTGTTGCAGCTGACTGTCCACTGTGAAGCAGGATGAACGGGTATGAAACTCCGGCGCTGGCCTCCGGGATCTTCGGCTCCTACTCACAGATCAAGTCAGTACCACTCGTCTGTTCTCCTGTTAGCGCCGCTGCTCAATGTTAGCATCCTGACACCTAATAGATAACTTTGGTTGTTTGTTGATATGTCATTACTTATATAATTAAGCTATTTTAATTGAGTTTTAAAGGATTCTCTAATTGTTTAAGGCTCTTATCAGTTAAAAACCTGCAGCTCTATTAAAACTCTCAATGAATTTTCACTGAACTGGAACATCTAAGTGGATCTTCATGAATTTAAAGGTGAACTGTTGAGATTTTCTTCCCTTAATTGAACCTTAAAGTACGAAAAGGAACAAAGTCAGGGAGGTTTTCAACCCTTTAAACTTCCAGGTGAAGTGAAGAATCATTGATGTTGTCATCAAGTAATTAAAACACACACTGGGTCAAATGAATGTTCTTTTTAGAAATGTAACATAAACTGAAGGCTCTTAAGCCTGAGTGTACCTGTGAGGAGGCATACAGGTGTTCTGTGGGACCTTGAGCTGGAAACAGTCTATGAGCTCCAACAGGAACGTTGTTCTCTAAGAAAACCTTGAATTAATATTTAATGTAAAGTGTAACTGAAGACGCTTCATGTCGACGCTCGCTCTGAAATAAACACAGCAGCTCCAGTTAAAGTCAGCGCACGAGCAGCAGCTGTCCCACACCAACACATCACACCTGAGCCTGACCCCTGAAACCTGAACCTGGTCCTCTCTGAGCCTGGTCCTCTCTGAGCCTGGTCCCGTCTGAACCTGGTCCTCTCTGAACCTGGTCCTCTCTGAGCCTGGTCCTCTCTGAGCCTGGTCCTCTCTGAGCCTGGTCCCGTCTGAACCTGGTCCTCTCTGAACCTGGTCCTCTCTGAACCTGGTCCCGTCTGAACCTGGTCCTCTCTGAACCTGGTCCTCTCTGAGCCTGGTCCTCTCTGAGCCTGGTCCTCTCTGAGCCTGGTCCCGTCTGAACCTGGTCCCGTCTGAACCTGGTCCCGTCTGAACCTGGTCCCGTCTGAACCTGGTCCCCTCTGAGCCTGGTCCCGTCTGAACCTGGTCCCCTCTGAGCCTGGTCCCGTCTGAACCTGGTCCCGTCTGAACCTGGTCCCCTCTGAACCTGGTCCCGTCTGAACCTGGTCCCGTCTGAACCTGGTCCCCTCTGAACCTGGTCCCCTCTGAGCCTGGTCCCGTCTGAACCTGGTCCCGTCTGAACCTGGTCCCGTCTGAACCTGGTCCCCTCTGAACCTGGTCCCGTCTGAACCTGGTCCCCTCCCTACAGTGTGAACTGCTGAAACAACCCTTGCAGCTTTAGCTTAGCTTCAGTGTGTTAGCATGACATCATGTTAATGAGGACGCGGTCGCCCTGCTGTTAAATATTAATGATGTCATCAGTGACATCAGAGTGTCATCAGAGTCCAGCGGTGCCGGAGCAGACCACAGCTGTTCTGCTGTCAGTTTAACAGGAAACATCCGGTCCTCACAGGTCCAGAGAGGGCGAGTGAGGCTGGTGGTCTGAGGTCAGACAGGGAGTGACACCAACATTTAAACCTGGTTCAGAGTCTAAACCTGAGAGACAGACATGATGATGATGATGATGATGATGATGATGTTGTCACACCTGTCGCTCTCTCCTCACTCTGTTTCTCTGTGGCTGGTGTAAAGCATCAGTGTTGCCATGGTGAGAGGTGTCAGCCAATCAGAGCTGAGAGTCCGACCCTCAGTGTCAGTATATCAGAGTAGACTGATGTCCTCCTCACTAACTGTCTCTGTCTCTCAGCGGCCATGACTCCTCGGAGCCTCCCAGCAGTAAAGCCAAGTCTGGTGCCAAAGCTCTGTACGGTGAGTCCATGTGTGGTTCTGATGCTCTGCACTGATGTTCCTTGTCCTCCTGAGATGAATTGTTCTGATCCAGTCAGTCCGATATCGCGAGTGTGAGACCCACTCTTCTCCTCTTCATGTGTTTCCTCTCGTTGATCTTCATCAACAGGATCAGAAGAGATTTATTTCCTCCGCTCGTCGTCCAAACAGAAAAAGAAAAGTCGAAGTGAGACGATCGTGTGTGTGTGTGTGTGTGTGTGTGTGTGTGTGTGTGTGTGTGTCTGTGTGTGTCTGTGTGTGTGTGTGTGTGTGTGTGTTTTATCACCTGGCTCTTATTTTTTTTTCTTTTTCCTGTAAACTAAATTTTGTTGTCAGAAATTAAACTGGACATTTGAAGTTAAGTCCAGATTTTATTTTCTGGAACAGGAAGTAAAAAGTGTAAATAAATCCAGAAACACAGTCATTTTTCATCTTTGGATAAACTTAAACACGGCAGGGAATTACAAGATGAAGGTTCATCTTTAAAATGATGTCATGGTTTAGTTTCTGTCACGTAATGAACAGGAAGTGAAACAGAACTATAAAAATAAGAGCCACGTTGTAAAAGTGTTGATTCTTCTGTGAGTTGGACCGACATGTGGGACTCACCGAGCTGCTTCTCTCTTAAAACTTTTATTTATTGTGTTTTTATACTTTTAGTGTGTGTGTGTGTTTAATATTTCCCATGAAACCTTCAGTGAGCTTCACGTCAGGACTTCGGACTCGGAGGACGAGTTCTGACCCGCAGCTCCTCTCTGAGCAGCACCACATCATCCAAACCAGAGCCATGAAATCCATCAATCAGCTGATCCGCTTTTATTTTCTCCTCAGAACAAAGAAAACATTTCACCAAGACGAGCATCAACAGCCTGACGGACACGTCGCAGTATCATGTGGAGGTGAGATGGTTAATAACTCATCATCAGATATATTACTGCCTTCACTAATGTATCCCAGCATATTAATAGAATTCAAAGACTATTAAAGTTAAAGGTAGAATCAGTAGGATTTGTCCCAGCTGTTCCTGAACGCACCACAAAGACAGTTGATTGTTGAGTCTCATTCCCAGGACGTCAAATAGACACATGTTGGGTTGGTAAAGCGTCCCGAGCAGCAACAAAGAGAGAAAATCAGAAACTCTCTGCAGATACGAGACACTAACACGCCTTTTCTCCACATTCCAGCCTCCCTCTCTGTCTGTTTACGGCTTCTTACGGCTTTTACGTCTTTGTCTCGTCTCGCTGCGTCTGATTGGTCCACATCAGTCTGCTGATGTTGGGAAATAACAAGAATCCAGAATTCAGCTCAGATGCATCAAACTAAAGTAACGAGGCTGTTGTGAAGCTGTGAGGAGGAGAAAGTTCAGGTGTAGAGAGGAGAAGTCACACAGAGACTCAGATACATGAAACATGAACTGAAGGAGAGTAACTAAGTATTTGTACTTGATTACTGAACACACCTTCATCTCCGAAAGAAAATGTAAATATCACAGCAGCATTCAGACCCTCTACACCATCTACCAATCACAGAGCTTCCTCACATCTTTTTTTACCTAGCAACAATCCAACGTCAGCTCCTGATTGGTCCGAACAGCTTCTCTTCTCTTTCTCACTATTTTTCTGATTGAGATTGATTTTAATATTTTAATATTGAAACAACAATATTAATGTTAGGTTTTAATTTATTTTTGCAGTTAACAGCTGGAATCTATCAGAGTAAATCTTGCTTAATAACATGAAATAACTTTATTTATAAGGAGCTTTATTAACAGGGTTCACTAAGTGATTTGACTGACAGAGTAAAGGGAAGAAGATGATATAACAGAGAGACAGACTGAAGGCGCAGGAAGAAAAATAATTATCATGATAGAAAGTCAAAAGAGACGAGACGTCAGCTGTGATGATGATGATGATGATGATGATGATGATATCTTTAGACTGAGCTGCCGTCATGTCTCCATGTCTCTGTTCTGGATCTTCAGCACCTGACCACGTTCGTGTTGGACCGTAAAGACGGGATGATCACGGTGGAGGACGGAGTGAGACGTCTCCGCCTGCTGGACGCCAAAGGGAAGGTGTGGACTCAGGAGATGTTGCTGCAGGTGGAGGAGAAGACGGTGAGCCTCATCGACCAGGAGACCAAGGTGAGGACGTGACGGAGCTGTGAGGTCACACAGCACTGTGAGGTCACACAGAGCTGTGAGGTCATACAGAGCTGTGAGGTCACACAGAGCTGTGAGGTCATACAGAGCTGTGAGGTCACACAGAGCTGTGAGGTCATACAGAGCTGTGAGGTCACACAGAGCTGTGAGGTCATACAGAGCTGTGAGGTCATACAGAGCTGTGAGGTCACACAGAGCTGTGAGGTCATACAGAGCTGTGAGGTCACACAGAGCTGTGAGGTCACACAGAGCTGTGAGGTCACACAGAGCTGTGAGGTCATACAGAGCTGTGAGGTCACAGAGCTGTGAGGTCATACAGAGCTGTGAGGTCATACAGAGCTGTGAGGTCACACAGAGCTGTGAGGTCATAGAGCTGTGAGGTCATAAAGTCTGTTAAAATTAAAAATCGATCGACTTGTTATTGAGATACAAAGCATCAGTTTGTTCTGATAAAATGTTAACATGTTCCAAACGGAGCAGCTGATGTTCCTCATCTATAAAAGGTCCAAACAGGATAAAGTCCTTGACCTGGTCTCGACCCAGTCTCGACCCGTCAGCACTCGGTGCTCAGGGTGTTCTTGTGTTTTCAGAATGAGCTGGAGAACTTCCCGGTCGGGACGATCCAGCACTGCCAAGCTGTGATGAACGTCTGCAGCTACGACTCCATCTTGGCTCTGGTGTGTAAGGACTCGGGTCAGACCAAACCGGACCTGCACCTGTTCCAGTGTGACGACATCAAGGTAAGCAGCCTGCGATTGGTCCGTTCAGATATGATCTCTTCTGTCTCGCCGCCTGTTCTGACTGTATCCAGCTGCAGGTAACCATGGCAACAGAGGTGACGTCACAAATCGGCACTTTCCAGGGTCCTGGAACATTTTCCAACTGTCACAGGAAGCTCTAAGTAACATTTTCCAGGACCTTTAGGTCCTCCAGCCTCCATGACTTCCTCGTGTTAGTTTAGATTTGTGATGATATGTGTAAGATATCTAACCATGATGAATGTCAGCAGACCAATCAGAGAGCTTCATGTGTGGACTGAGCTGTTGATGTTTTCTCAGGCGACTCTGATCCACGCCGACATCGAGAGCGCCGTGAGCGACGCCAGAGGAGGGAAAGTGAAGAAGAGACCGGAGACGCTCAAGTAAGAACCAATCAGCCGCAGCTCTCGCAGCTCCTGTCAGCATGCCGACAGCTGATTGGCTGATCCGTCTGTCCGTCTGTCTGCAGGATGATCCTGAAGAGTGACGGGATCATCCCCCCTCCCCCCGCCGCCCCCGCCCCCGAGCCACCGGCGGCGCCCAATCAGGTGGACGTGAAGAGTCGAGCGGCCGCCTGGTCGGCCTGGACCAATGAGCAGCAAGACTGTGAGTGATGTCACAAATCCAGCCAATCAGGATTCACATCAGATGAATAAAGACTTCAATCTATTTCTGATTATTGATTATTGATTTAAAGCTCCTTAGTTTGTTAATTTGATTTGTTATCAAGATGAAACAGCTGAAACATTGATCTGATTGTTGATGAAGATGATTATCAGATGAGTGATTGATGTGTGTTCAGTCTTCGTCTCGACTCTCTGGTCCCGTATCATCAGTCTAACTACAGATGTGATTGATTATCATACTGATTATTGGTTATTGATTGCTGTGTGAGCAGATGAGAAGCAGAGACAGCTGTCGGAGGAGGACGGGCCGGTGGAGATGACTGCAGTCCGAGTGGACCGAGACGTGGTGAGTCCAGTCTGTGACTGACCTGGGAGCAGCTGGTGTTTGAGCCCGAGGTCGTCACAGTTAATCTGATGAAGTTTGATTTGAACGTCAGCAGAGTTCAGAAGCTTTGAGGAAAATCTGGTTACATAAAGAAAAGATGATGAAAAGATGAGGAGCGCTCAGAGCCGCGTGTGTTTGGGTTTGATCGTTCATGTTAGAGATGAACCCGGAGGCAGAACCTTCTCTGAACCAGACTTTTATTTTGGCAGCAAATCCTGAACCACATCCTGGACGACATCGAGTTCTTCGTCACCAAACTTCAGAAGGCAGCCGAGGCCTTCACCGAGCTGTCCAAGAGGAAGAAGGCCAAGAAGGGCAAAAAAGGTCCAGGAGGTGAGGAGGGTTCTGACCCGTTCACAGGGAACCTGCAACATGTCCGACGTCTGTTCACTGACACGAACACACACACAGTCTCACAGGAAGTGACATCACACACGTATTCAAACAGAACCTCTACTGGATCAGAACATTCAGACAGACAGTGACTCTCCTTCCTTCCTAAATGAATCATATCTATAAATGTCTTGTTGTGTTTGAACTTCCTGTCTCTTCACCACCAGAGGGCGTCCTGACGCTGCGGTCCAAACCTCCGGGCGAGGACGAGTTCGTCGACTGTCTGCAGAAGTTCAAACACGCCTTCAACCAGCTGGTAGGAGCGGCAAAGTAATCTGATTACAGGAGTCAGTGTTGTACTGTGAGCTTGTGTTCAGAGTGTGTGTGTGTGTGTGTGTGTGTGTGTGTGTGTGTGTGTGTGTGTGTGTGTGTGACCCACAGGGGAAACTGAAGGACCACATCCAGAACCCCAGCGCCGTGGACCTGCTGCACTTCCTGTTCTCTCCCCTCAGGATGGTCAGTGACGCGTCCTTCTTCCTGTTTGTTAAAATTATTTGTCTGCAGCTCAGATTCACATTGTCCTCCATCTGTCCTCCACCTGTCCTCCACCTGTCCTCCCCCTCCACCTGTCCTCCACCTGTCCTCCACCTGTCCTCCACCTCCACCTGTCCTCCACCTGTCCTCCACCTGTCCTCCACCTCCACCTGTCCTCCACCTGTCCTCCCCCTCCACCTGTTCTCCACCTGTCCTCCACCTGTCCTCCACCTCCACCTTTCCTCCACCTGTCCTCCACCTGTCCTCCACCTGTCCTCCCCCTCCACCTGTCCTCCACCTGTCCTCCACCTTTCCTCCACCTGTCCTCCAGGTGATCCAGGCGTCTGGCAGTGTGGACCTGGCTCGCAGCGTCGTGGTTCCTCTGTTGACCACAGAGGCCATCGACTTCCTGCACGCCTCGGGGACGGCGGAGGAGAGACACCTGTGGGTCACACTGGGAGACGGCTGGACCAAGTGCAGGTGAGATGGTGGCGGGGTCCGACACCGCGAGGCTCTGTGGGAGGTTCAGCAGCACCAGGATTCATGTTTTGATCCCAGCTGCTGAACAGGTCCACATATCGTCCTCAGCTAGAACCCTTGTGGACGTGTTCTGGTCGTGTTAGCCTGGTCCAACTGAGAGTTCTGCTTCTTAATACGTAACCACGGAGACAACATGATGACTCGGCTGGTGTGTGTGTGTGTGTGTGTGTGTGTAGGTTGGAGTGGCCGAGGGATCACTACTTCCCTCCGTGTGTTCTGAGGTTTCGTGACGGTTGGGAGCCGCCGGTGTTGCCAGCAGCGGAGCCGTCCAGAGAGCAGGATCTGACCCAGCTGGCCGAGAGTCTCGCCACCGCCGAGATCCTCAGACGAGAGGAGATGATGATGCGGCTGGCTCAGGAGGTTCGTGGCCGTCCGTCACACATTAACGTCCCCCAGGAACAAGAGTCCGGCGGGTGACTGACTTCCTGTTTGTGTTTGTGCAGTCGGCGGTGCAGAAGTTCCCTCCTGCAGACGGGTACGCCTTCAACACCTCCTGCCCACGCATGCAGATCCTGGATCAGGACGCGGCCATGGCTGCTTTTAAACACGCCGTCAGCCGCCGGTAACCACGAGGTCACATGACGCCCTGGAGAACTGATCCCTGACCTGCTCTTTACTGCTGCTGATCTGTGGAGACGTGACTCATTCATCAGTAACTCAAACGTTTCACCTGGTGTTACATTTAAACTACAAAACAAACTGAATGAACAATTATTATTAATATTTCATTGTGTTTTTGGTGTTTATTCATTATTTTATTGCTGAATGAGTCATTTCTCTCCTCTGACTCTGTTGGTGTATAATTATTATAATTATTCTTCATTCTGGGTGAAACTTCCTTCAGACTGAACGTCTCTGATCTGTCGGGACGCTTCTCCTCGGCTGTGATGTCGTTAACGTGTCGTAGCTTCAACATGCAGCGACAGCGTGTGTGTGTGTGTGTGTGTGTGTGTGTGACAGTATCAGATATCTGTTCCTCTTGTAGTTATTGATAACTCCTGACGCTGTGATTGGTTGACACGCTGCAGGAGTTTTGATGACAGCAGAGGCCCGTCGACGCTGTTTGCCAAATCTAAATATGACTTTGTGGCGAGAAACAACACGGAGCTGTCGGTGCTGAAGGACGAGGTCGTCGAGGTAAACTCAACCATCTTTCTCTCATTAACTTCTCAAGATAAAAATATCAGATTATTGAAATGTATTTTAAGACTTTTCTTGACGAGCCACAAACCAAACGAAAGCTTCCAAACAAAACTTGATGTATTTCACACTTGAGTTTGATCTTTACAGAGTTCTAAAGTTTGACTTTAAGTTTTTAAAAAACACCAAGAAAATCCAAAGAAGTATTTATAAAGTGATTCACAATATTTAAATATATGTATTATTACTTGTTATTTTTACAAACATTTTACACATGTTGAGTTTTTGAGGCAGAATCTGATGAAAGTTTGATGTTTTGAGCAACATATAAAAAAAAATAAATGATTCTTAAAAAAACAAAATCCACCTCAGATAACTTTTATCAGCTCATGATCATTATCATGTGTGCCGACTTCAGATAGAAGATCAGAATCTGACTTGTCCAGGTACAGAACCCCTCAGAACCCCTCAGAACCACACTCATGTTCTCAAAGACAAGTAGAACCAGTCAGATGATTCTTCACAAACATTATTAATATCATTTGTGGCTCAACAAAACAAACTGTAAATCAAAGAGTCTTCTACAATCTGACTGGATTAATGAGATAATATTTCTGATCAGTATTGATCATCAGTTCACCTGATAACACACAAAAACAGCTTGTAGCAGGACCAACAAGCAGAACCAACACTGACGGTCCGGTCCGGTTGTTGGTCTGTCAGGTTCTGGACGACAGGAAGCAGTGGTGGAAGGTCCGTAACGGCTGCGGGGCGTCGGGCTACGTGCCAAACAACATCCTGGAGATCACCAAGGCGGTGGACATCACCGGCAGAGGAGAGCCCATCTACAGCCACACCATACAGGTAGGACACCTGGAGTCCTGATGACATCACCAACAGCTCATGACATCACGTCTCACCTCCGCTCATGTCTCCATTCTTCATTATTTAAGCTTATGATGCCAAAGAAGGAGTTTGAGTTGTTCAAGGTAGGACGAGTGTGACGAGTGCTAACGAGTGCTAACGAGTGCTAACGAGTGCTAACGAGTGCCTCTAGTCTCCTGTAGTGAACCTTCACTGAGAACCTTAAAGGAACAGTCGACTCAGCACAAACACATTCACCTGTTTCCTGCATTAAAATCTATTTTCACACCTGGTCATAATGACACACAACATGCAGCTAGGCTAGCAGTTCCCCTCTGCTTCCAGTGTTTGTGCTAAGCTAGGCTAAACATGTCGTAGAATGTTTGTATGCTTCAGTCCACGACCACATCACGACATGTTACCACCAGTGTTCGCTAACACGACATCATACTGATTATAACGGGTGTTTTGTGGGCTGCTTCCTGAGCTGAAGTTATCCACCTTGTTTATCATGCTAGCTAGATTGTAGCTATACTGACTAGCAGTTCCCCTCTGCGCCCAGTGTTTGTGCTAAGCTAGGCTAACACATCTTGGATATCAAACTCGCAGCCTGTACGACGGCTGACAGATTGGACACGACTGTTCCTTTAAGAGTCTGTCTTCAGAGTGATCTTGGTGTTCAGCTCCAGATGAATCCGTTGGTTCAGTTCCTGCAGTGATCAGAACATTTTGTTTCATCTCCACCATCTGTTATGTTTTATGTTTCATTCCACGTCTCCAGCAATTACTGGGAGAGCTGAACGAGGTAAACGACAAACAGACCACACGACTTTCACATGGAGCACGTTTTCTGTTGGCGTCTCAGTCTGAACCTTCAGACAGTCACTGTGAATCCTGTCCTCTGTCAGAAACAGACCACCAGGACTGACTACGTCTCCAGTAAACCGGTAGTGACTCAGATGCCTCCGGCTCCCACGCCGCCCCCTCCGGCCCCCGCCAGGCTTCCCACGCCGCCGCTGCCTCCTCCTGCCCCCGAGCCCGCCAAGCCGGCCGCCAGCAGCAGCACGGTGAACCGCCAGGACAGCGTCACGTCCAGCGACAACGGCAGCGTCGCCATGAGGGACCACAGCAACCAGAGGCCGGCGCCCTTCAACCGTGAGTCCAGTCAAACGTTCTGATCTGTAGTGACGGCGGTCAGTCAAATCAGTTATATTCTGGGATGACTTCCTCTTACTAGCCCCAGATGTAATTCATGTCATTGATGGGTTTTCATTGGGCCCCTGCAGGCAGGAAGTCCAACATGGAGGAGGTCCAGGACGAGCTGATGCACAGACTGACGTTGGGTCGCAGCGCTCAGAAGAAGTTTCAGGTTCCGTCTCGCAGCGGCAGCAGCAACCAGCCGTCCGTCAGCATCACCTACGACTCGTCACCTGACGACGTCCGAGCCTGGCTGGAGGCCAAAGGCTTCAGTCCAGTGTGAGTGTCAGAACACGGCCCGAACCTGCGACCCGTCAAACACCTGGAACCACAAACACCTGACTTGACTTGGGACCGGGACAGACTTGTCCTCATTTTGGGTTTATTGGTGTTCACCTCGAGGGTCCTGACCCAGAAGTCGACCCTGCTCGTAGTCAGAAGTGACCTCCATATGTCCAGTCAATAATCAATCAATCAGTCAATAAATGAATTGTTCTGTAAAAAGTCAGGAAGTTAGAAAATGCATTTTCACTCGATCAATAACTGAATCATCAGAATGTTGATTAATGATTCTGTTCTGATTCTGGGGTCTCGTCTCCACTGACTGTAGAAAACACATGTAGCCTCTGAGGACTTGAAACTCTGACCTGGATAAAAGTCCAGGTGTGTCCAGGTGTGTCCAGGTGTGTCCAGGTGTGTGTTGTATGTCGGATCTGACGGTGGCGGTTCTGTCCTCTCTGCAGGACCATCACCAGTCTGGGGGTTCTGACCGGAGCTCAGCTGTTTTCTCTGAACAAAGAGGAGCTGAAGACAGTTTGTCCCGACGACGGTGCTCGAGTCTTCAGCCAGGTCACCGTCCAGAAGGCGGCGCTGGAGGTGAGTGTCAGAGGTCAAACATGATGTCACCACACTCACTTAAATCTTCTGATGACATCATCTGTGTATTCTTGTTTCTTGTGGGTCAATTGTGAGGACTTAATGTCCCGCGAGCTGCAGGTGTGTTGAGGGTCTGTAAGCTTTCTATCCCTGGTCTGGTGTTCGGTGTCTGTTTCCACCTGCAGGTCTTCTTCTGACCTCCTTTGATCTTCTGAGTCTGTAACCACGTTCGTTCAGGTATTGTGTTCAGGTACAGACGCTCGCGGCTTCCCTCTGTTGGCCAGACTCAAAGAACACTTCTAAAGCGACGCCGTCCGATGGAGGACTTGTTCAGCATCATGGAGACCCTTCAGTCGCCTCCATGATGCAGCCGGACTTTACTGAACTTTGACCTGAACGTCAAGAATCATTTCTGACTCGGACTCAGAGTTCTTTGACATCCTGCTACCTGACTGGACTCGACTTGCTGACTTGAGACTTGGACGTCTCGTCTGTGTGTGAACACCTCGACGGGTTTCTGCCGTCTGTCACTTTAATTGACTTTCTGAATCTGGCCGTCAGAACGAAGTCGCAGCCGTTTCATGTGTAGCAGCATTCTAAGGTCGTATTTGTCCTCCTGCTGCGGCTGCAGTCAGTCCTCCTAATGAACCTGCTACAGAACCTTGCACTTCCTGTTTCCCTCTGACCCCGCCCCCCCGTAGAGACCAGGATGTAGAGATGTAAGAGATGAACCTGTGCTCTGTATGCTAGCTTAGCTTCAGCTAGCAGTCAGCTGACAGTAGAAGTGTTTCCAACATGGCCGCCTCAGGTTCTTACAGCCTCTCCAGGATTCAGTTAAATAAAATCGCTCCTGTAAACGTCTTCAGCCTCTCGTGAGATTTGATTTCTTCTCCCTCGTGTTGGTTTGTGATCAGTCAGCTGCACAGATTCTGACTGACTGAACCTTCCTCACCGCTCAGAACCAGAACAGAACCAAACTGTTGGTGATGCTGCAGCTTAGATTGATTCAGAGGCTGATGATTATTTCTGTCAGTTGATTATTGATCGCTGATCATCGCCGAGTCATGAGAAGTTCTGTTGGACCGGCACCAGCTCCAAAACTTAATTTAACTCATTTATTTTAATTAAACACCTGATTAAACTTAATAATATCTGAGTTTTACCAGTAAAACATTTATTATTAAGATGTTTTATTTATTGTAAAGTTACAGTTAACGTGTAAAACGTTGAAGACGTTTGTTATTACATCTTAACTTATAATTTAATAAAAACTGTTTCTCAACATTCAGATGTTTATACATTTATTAATGTATTCATTTAATCATTTATTGATAAATTGAAATATGTGTGTTTATTGATTGATTAGTTTCAGTTGAGTCTGTGGAGATGAGACGCTGTGTTCAATCTTTGAGCGGAGGTTGTAGAAAGCAGTACTGCGTTACCCAGCATGCACCCTGACTCATCCTGCTGACATCATGCTCTCCACAGCTCGCAGCAGCCGCAGGCTCCTGAGGTCGGCTGGGTCCATTTAAAGAGTCCGGACCGACCCGAAGATTTTAACCCTCTGATAAAATCTTCTGCTGCGTAGAAGCTTCAGACATGAAGACGTGTTTCATATCTGTGCTGAGACTAACTGCTGTCTGTCTGCTGTCTCCTCCTCCTCCCCTTCACCTCCTCCTCCTCTTCTCCTCCTCCTCCCCTTCACCTCCTCCTCCTCTTCTCCTCCTCCTCCTCTTCTCCTCCTCCTCCCCTTCACCTCCTCCTCCTCTTCTCCTCCTCCTCCTCTTCTCCTCCTCCTCCCCTTCACCTCCTCCTCCTCACCTCCTTCTTCTGTCCTTCGTCTCCAGAAGCGTTCAGGCTCTGAGCTGCAGGAGATCATGAGGAGGCGGCAGGAGAAACTGGCAGCCAGCACCTGTGACTCAGGGGTGGAGTCGTTTGACGAAGGCAGCACCCACTGAGCTCCACATGGCTCCTCCTCCCCCTCCTCTTCCTCCCCCTCCTCCTCCTCTTCCTCCTCCTCCTCCTCCTCCTCCCCCTCCTCCTTCTCCCTCCCTCCCTCCTCCTCCTCCTCCCTCCTCCTCCTCCCCCTCCTCCTTCTCCCTCCCTCCCTCCTCCTCCTCCTCCCTCCTCCCTCCTCCTCCTCCCCCTCCTCCTTCTCACTCACTCCTCCTCCTCCGCCTCCTCCTCCTCTTCCTCCCCCTCCTCCTCCTCCTCCTCTTCCTCCCCCTCCTCCTCTTCCTCCCCCTCCTCTTCCTCTTCCTCCCCCTCCTCCTCCTCCTCCCCCTCCTCCTTCTCCCTCCCTCCCTCCCTCCTCCTCCTCCTCCCTCCTCCTCCTCCCCCTCCTCCTTCTCCCTCCCTCCTCCTCCTCCCCCTCCTCCTCCTCCTCCTCTTCCTCCCCCTCCTCCTCTTCCTCCCCCTCCTCTTCCTCTTCCTCCCCCTCCTCCTCCTCCTCCTCCTCCTCCTCCTCCCTCCCTCCCTCCTCCTCCTCCTCCTCCTCCTCTTCCTCCCCCTCCTCCTCCTCCTCCTCTTCCTCTTCCTCCCCCTCCTCCTCTTCCTCCCCCTCCTCCTCTTCCTCCTCCTCCTCCTCCCTCCTCCTCCTCCTCCCTCCTCCTCCTCCTCCTCCTCCTCCTCCTCCTCCTCCTCCTCTCATTTTTATTCTCTCACACTGCAGCCTGCTGTTTTCTCGCACTCTTGATCCTCAGGCGGCGGCGGACCACGCCGAGTTTGTGGAGATCATGCGGCGCCGTCAGGAGCTGCTCAGCTCGTCTCCGTAAGAACATTTAAAACGGACCGGGCCAACTGACTGTCACAGAGAACATTCTGCCACATTTGCCTGAAGTTCATCTGAACACTTTCTGAACTCTGTTTTGTCTTCGGGTCCGTTGGACTGAAGCTTGTTTTCCAAAGCAGAACCTCTCAGTATTAATGTCGGAGCGTCACAGACTTAAAGTGGATCCAAACAAAGATTTCAGCACGTCACATCATCATCAGACGGCAAATTATTTAAAGGAACAGTTCACCTAAAATCACCTCCTCCTCTACGCTGATGACAGTCCACTTTACGTTTCTGGAGCGTAACAGTGAGGCAACGTGACCTGATGGTGAACGAGTCGCCGGCAGTTTCTCCTTTCGGCGACTCGTTCAGATGTTTTCTTTAGATTTTAATGCTCACAAGAAAACACGTTGCTGTCAGGGCGGATTCTGTTGTTAGATGTTAGAGAACTGTGACTTTCTATGGTCAGGAGGAGGAGAGGAGGTCGGAGTGAACTGTTCCTTTAAGTATCAAAGCGTCCATATTAAAGATGATCCTGGAACAAAAGTTCAACACTGCACAAGTTCAGGAGACGCTGCAGGTGTTCCACTGATGAAGATGATGATGATGATGATGAGGCTCAGACTGAAGCTTCATACAAGGGACAGAAAACAAAAGATGAATGTTTAAATATGAACGTATGCAGATATCTAACCACATGTTGGAGACAGAATTATGATATTCATAGTTTAGTTTGATCAAGAAGTTAAAGATGATCGACTGAAAACAAAGAAGTTTAATCCTTTTCTTGAAATGCACAAAAACTTTCTAATCACAGTCTGATTACTGAACATGTGACGTAGTTAGAGACACAGAGGTGATCGGCGCTTTTTGCACAATAAAAAATAAAAATATAAAAATATGAATGTTTCTCTGCTCAGAGTCGAACATGAGAACTGATGATTGTTTTAGTTTGAACAGATGAAACACTGAGGTGAATGTAGTCAGCTGACCGTTAGCGTCATGCTAACACTGACTGTTGTCATGACGACCAGATGATGAGTCATCTTGAATTTGATGCCATTAGTTTGTGGATTATAAATTATAGATGATGTAAAACTGATACTTTTGTAAAATACGCCTGGAATTTGAGTTTAAAATGTTAAACAGATTAAAAAGTGTGAAGAAACAACCATGAAGTTAGCATGCTAACCAGCTATCCCTGCCCCGGCCCGGCTCGGCCCGGCCCATCTCTGATAGTCAGACAGCCTGTAGATTCAGCTGGAGATGTTAAAGTCTAATAAGTCATTAAAATAACCTCGATAAGTTGGAGTTCTGACGGATCGGACGGTCCAGTGTTCGAGATGCAGCAGCAGAAAACGTGACGTTAAATTAGCGCTGAGTCGTTGACGTGGTTCTGTTTTAATTTGGACCAGATGTTTCTGTCTGAGCGTCGATGACAGCCGTCCTCTGTAGATGTGACGGAACATGCGTGTAACCACTTTACATTAAAATGTGCAAAGAGTCAGCCGGGTCGACTCCCTGTGGCGCTGATTGTGTCGTCGGTCCAGTGTCCCGGACTGTCCTGTTCTGGTCTCTGACCACCGGAGCCGAGCAGTTCAGCTTCTGGATCACGTGTGTTGTTAACGAGCGCTGATTACAGTCGATGTGTTAGTGAACTGTCCTTGTACCCGATCAGTTCTAGAAGCCAATCAGAATGCAGCATTAGCCAGAACTTAGTCCAGAACCACGTGTATAGTTTTCATGGTGCCTTTTCATCATAAATCTCATTCTGCAATAAAACTTTTATAAAAAAATCATCTCGTTGTTTCTGTTTGCTCATCTGATCAGAACCTCAACAACTGGTTCACAACCGACCCGGTGCTGGTTCTGAATGTCTGGTAAGGTCCACGACTCGGTGTCATTGTTCATTCAACTGTTCTTACACACGACAGTTTGAACGGACATCAGGATGTGCAAATGTTTCCTATGGTTTAAAGTTCAGAATCCATCAGTTTTATCCAGATTTCCTTCAGATGTAACTCAGCTCGTCGGGTCCAATCTCAGGTTAAAGAGCGTGAAGGTTCAGAACCTCCAGGAGGAAGCTAACGTGACGTTAGCCTCAGCAGCTGCAGACGTGGTGAGTGACACATCTTTCTGTTTAAATGTTAATATTTGATATTAAAGTGACGCTGAGGAACGTTTTAGTCTGTGATTGTAGCGCCGCCTGTGGACGACAGCGGGGCGACACTGGCGCCGCCTGTGGACGACAGCGGGGCGACCCCGGCGCCGCCTGTGGACGACAGCGGGGCGACACTGGCGCCGCCTGTGGACGACAGCGGGGCGACCCCGGCGCCGCCTGTGGACGCCAGCGGGGTGACACTGGCGCCGCCTGTGGACGACAGCGGGGCGACCCCGGCGCCGCCTGTGGACGACAGCGGGGCGACACTGGCGCCGCCTGTGGACGACAGCGGGGCGACCCCGGCGCCGCCTGTGGACGACAGCGGGGCGACCCCGGCGCCGCCTGTGGACGACAGCGGGGCGACACTGGCGCTGCCTGTGGACGACAGCGGGGCGACCCCGGCGCCGCCTGTGGACGACAGCGGGACGACACTGGCGCCGCCTGTGGACGACAGCGGGGCGACACTGGCGCCGCCTGTGGACGACAGCGGACGACCCCGGCGCCGCCTGAAGATCTTTGCTAGCATGACTGAGAGCGCAGGATGGATCACGATGAGGTAATCAATAAATTCTATGTGATTACGTGTGATCGGACCAGGTGCAGGTGGTTCCTGCTCGTCACGTTAAAGATTTACTGGTCCAAACTGTTATTACAAGTTCTGATTGACCCGAATGAACCTGGAACTGAATCTAGAATGTAGAAACTAGAATCAAACACAGAATCTATAAAAAGGAATTGTGGACGATATAATT